>NC_141026.1:59602500-59710000 GCF_052040795.2 Danio rerio
CAAATTGGCAGATTTAAATTCTGTTACTAGAAATTTGGCAGATTTTTCACAATTATCCAATTAATCCTTTTTTATTACAAATTGGCTGATTCAGATTTTTTTTTACAATTTAATTTTTGTTCTAGAAAATTGGCAGACTTCAAAATTTTTTTGCCCAGATTTTAATGCTTTTCCTAGCAAATTGACAGATTAAAATTTTATTTTTAGCATATTGACAGATTTTTTTTACTTGCAAATTGGCCAAATTCCGATTTATTTTTTTATTTTTTGCAACTATGATTTATTTTTCTAGCAAATTGCCCAGAATCCAATTCTTTTATTGGCAAATTGGCAGACGGTAAGTTTATTTCTAACAAACTGACAGATTCTAAGTTTTTTTACTAGCAATTTGTCCAGATTCTGATTATTTTACCAGCAAACTGCCCGATTTCGGCAAATTGGCCGAAGATTCAGATTTGTTTTGCTATTTAAATTTTTTTTTCTAGCGAAATGTCTGAGTGTTTTTTTTTTTCAAGCAATTTGGCCAGATTCTGATTATTTTATGAGTAAACTGGCCAATTATATATTTTTAGACTAGCAAATTGGCCGATTCCAATTATTTTTCTAGCTAATTGGCTAATTACAGTTTTTTGCAATTATGATTAGGATTTTCTTTCTAGCAAATTGGCCATTAAGATTTTTTTATTACCAAATTATCAAATTCTTTTTTTAACGAATTGTCCAGTAACGTTTTTTTTTTTTACTACCAAATTTGCAGATTACAATTTCTTGCAATAATGATTTTTTTCATAGCAAATTGTCCAAAATCCAATTCTTTACTAGCAAATTGGCAGATTCTAAGTTTATTTCTAGCAAACTGACCGATTCAGATTTTTGTGTACTTACAATTTGGCCAGATTCTGATTATTTTACCAGCAAACTGGCCGATTACATTTTTTTTCTACACTGTAAAAAAAAGTTGACTCAACTCAAAATTGTGAGGCAACTTGTTTACACTTTCAGTAGACTCAACTGTCAACTCAAGTACTGCACCTGACTCAATCTAAGCTGAGTAAACTCAAAAATGTCCTGAAGCTGGTTGCCTTTAAAATTTAAAGTTTAGTAAACTTTTTTTTTTTTAACAGGGTAGCAAATTGGCCAGATTTAGTTTTTTTTTTGCTTTTTTTTTTCTGGCAAATTGCCTGATTCTGATTTTATTTCTGGCAAATTGGCAGATTCTGAGATTTTTCACAAGCAATTTGGCCAGATTCCGATTGTTTTATGAGCAAACTGGCCGATTGTATTTTTTTAAAACTAGCAAATTGACTGATTCCAGTTCTTTTTCTTTTTGCTGATAATATATCGATTTTTTTTACTAGCAAATTGTCAGATTCAGATTTTTTTGCAATTAAAGTTTTTTTCCTAGCAAATAGTCCGATTCTGATTGATTTTCTAGCCAATTGGCAGAGTTTTTGTAGTTACAATTTTTTTCTAACAAATTGGCCGATTACGATATTTTTACTAGCAAATTGGCAGATTACGATTTTTCGTCCAGCAAATTTAGTGATTACAGTTTTTTTCTGATTCAGATCTTTTTTTTACTACCCAATTGTCCAGAATCCAATTCCTATACTATAAATTGGCCGATTGCAATTTTTTAAACTTGCAATTACGCCAGATTGTAATTTATTTACTAGCAAATTATACAATTGCGATTTTCTACTCGCAAATTGGCTGATTTTTTTATAGGAAATTCTGATTTTTTTTATGAGCAAATTAGAAAAAAAATTTCACTGGTAAATTGGCCGTTTCATTTGTTTTTTACTAGCCGTCATATATAACATACATTATAACCCCTACCAAAAAGTCTACTTAGAATCTAATGAGAATTAGTTACAATGTAACTCAAACTAAACAAATGGTGTGACCAAAATAAAGTGTGACCAATTTAATTAACAGATGCACAGTTATATTGAATGATGCCTTTACATTATGTATAGATGTTTGACATTACTCGAGCTTTAAACTTTTAAATATAAACCCCTAAGGGATCATCTATATGAGCTGTAATAAAACCCGACCTGTTAAAAATCCTCTGGTTTCATATTCTTTCCATTCGATTAGTGCACTCTAGCTTTCTGTGTGTGTATTTATCATTCTTCCATCCTTTAGCCCCAGTTTCTCATCATGTTCCCTCTCAATCCCTCCTTCATTCCTCTCTTTCTCTCTGTGTGTGTGAGTGAGTTGGTGTTTCTCAGACAAGCAGACAGATTGGGTCGTGCTTCAGAGTGTTTGTCTGCTTGCGTTGCATCTGTTGACTCAATCTGACAGCACTGCTGGTGGAGAATAAAACCTTCAGAGCTGGAGAGGAAGAAAGAGGAGTGCTTATGTGGATGCTGGAGCTGAAAGTATCCATAGGAAAAAAAAGGAAATGATTGTGTTAAAACACTAGTGAATCATGTCACAAACTGTGGTATTTTTTAAAGTTGAGCATTAGAAATGATTGCTCAAATCAGTCGTGCTGACAAGAGTTCTGCTGGTACTTTATTAGAGGATCAGAATTACATTTCATGACTGATTTATAATATTGGGGACAAGTAACCACATGAAATGCCCTATTAACATCGTAGCAAGCACATGGAACACCCTAGCAACCAATTAGAACACTCTTCAAACATCCTAACAACCATTCGGAATACTCATGAAATGTCATAGTAACCATCTGGAACACTCTTCAAACACCCTACCAACCATTAGGAATACTTTTCAAACATCATAGCAACCATCCAGAACACCCTAACATCCTAGCAACCATTCAGAACACTCTTCAAACACCCTAGTAACCATTCAAAACATCCTTCAAACATTATTTGCAACAACTCAGAAAACCCTACAAACATTCTAGAAACCATCTAAAACACTCTTTAAACACCCTAGCAACCATTTGGACTAGTTTTCAAACATCATAGCAACCATCCAGAACAACATAACATCCTAGCAACCATTCAGAACACTCTTCAAACACCCTAGCAACCATTCAGAACATCCTTCAAACATTATTTGTAACAACTCAGAACCCCCTACAAACATCATAGTAACCATCCAGAACAACATAACATCCTAGCAACCATTCAGAACACTCTTCAAACACCCTAACAACCATTCAGAATACTCACGAAATGTCATAGTAGCCATCTGGAACACTCTTCAAACACTCTACCAACCATTCGGAATACTTTTCAAACATCATAGCAACCATCCAGAACACCATAACATCCTAGCAACCATTCAGAACACTCTTCAAACACCGTAGCAACCAATTAGAATACTCTTCAAACATCCTAACAACCATTCAAAGCACCATCTAAACATTTAAGTATTATAAAAAATACTAACAATAACATTTTAACAACCATCCATAAAATTTACATCCTAACAGCCATTTAAAACTGTTTCAACACCCTAGAAACCATTGAGAACACTCTTCAAACATCCTAGCAACCATTCAGAATACTCATGAAATGTCATAGTAACCATCTGGAACACTCTTTAAACACCCTACGAACCATTAGGAATACTTTTCAAACAGCAACAATCCAGAACACCATAACATCCTAGCAACCATTCAGAACACTCTTCAAACAACCTAGCAACTATTCAGAACATCCTTCAAACATCATTTACAACCACTCAGAACACCCTAAAAACATCCTAGCAACCATTAAGAACACTTTTTAAACACCCTAGCAACCATTAAGAACACTTTTCATACATCATATAACAACCATCCAGAACAACATAACATCCTACCAACCATTCAGAACTCTCTTCAAACACCATAGCAATCGTTCAGAACTTTCTTCAAGCATCATGGCAACCATCCAACCCCCTAGCAACACACAAAACACTATTCAAATGGCATATAAAAGAACACTTTAAAAACATCATACCATCCATCCAGAACACCATAACATCCTAGCAACCATTAAGAACACTTTTTAAACACCCTAGCAAACAGTAAGAACACTTTCAAACATTATAGCAACCATTTGGAACACCATACACATCCTAACAACCATTAAGAACACTTTTCAAACATCATAGCAACCATTTGGAACACCATCACATCCTAGCAACTATTAAGAACACTTTTCAACATCATAGCATCCATCCAGAACACCATAAAATCCTAGCAACCATTAAGAACACTCTTTAAACACCCTAGCAAATACATTTCAAACATCAAACCAACCATTCGGAACACCATAACATCCTATCAACCATTCGGAACACTCTTCAAACACCCTAGCAACCATCTAGAACACCATAACATCCTAGCAACCATTCAGAACACTCTTCAAACACCCTAGCAGCCATTAAGAATACTTTTCAAACATCATAGTATCCACCTAGAACACCATAACATCCTAGCGACCATTAAGAACACTCTTTAAACACCCTAGCAACCAATAAAATACATTTCAAACATCATAATATCCATCCAGAGCACCATAACATCTTAGCAATCATTAAGAACACTTTTTAAACATCATAGCATCCATCCAGAACACCATAACATCCTAGCAACCATTAAGAACACTCTTTAAACACCCTAGCAACCATTAAAATGCTTTTCAAACATCAAACCAACCATCTGGAACACCGTAACATCCTATCAGCCATTCGGAACACTCTTCAAACACCCTAGCAACCATCTAGAACACCATAACATCCTAGCAACCATTAAGAACGCTCTTTAAACACCCTAGCAACCAATAAAATACATTTCAAACATCAAACCAACCATCCGGAACACCATAACATCCTATCAACCATTCAGAACACTCTTCCAACACCCTAGCAACCATCCAGAACATCATAACATCCTAGCAACCATTCAGAACACTCTTCAAACAACCTAGCAGCCATTAAGATTACTTTTCAAACATCATAGTATCCATCCAGAACACCATAACATCTTAGCAATCATTAAGAACACTTTTTAAACATCATAGCATCCATCCAGAACACCATAACATCCTAGCAACCATTCGGAACACTCTTCAAACAACTTATCAACCATCCAGAACACCATAACATCCTATCAACCATTCGGAACACTCTTCAAACAACTTATCAACCATCCAGAACACCATAACATCCTATCAACCATTCGGAACACTCTTTAAACAACCTAGCAACCATCCAGAACACCATAACATCCTATCAACCATTCGGAACACTCTTCAAACAACTTATCAACCATCCAGAACACCATAACATCCTATCAACCATTCGGAACACTCTTTAAACAACCTAGCAACCATCCAGAACACCATAACATCCTATCAACCATTCGGAACACTCTTCAAACAACTTATCAACCATCCAGAACACCATAACATCCTATCAACCATTCGGAACACTCTTCAAACATCCTAGCAACCATCCAGAACACCATAACATCCTATCAACCATTCGGAACACTCTTCAGACAACCTAGCAACCATCCAGAACACCATAACATCCTATCAACCATTCGGAACACTCTTCAGACAACCTAGCAAGCATCCAGAACACCATAACATCCTAGCAGCCATTCAGAACTCTCTTTAAACACCCTAGCAACCATTCAGAACACTTTTCAAACGTCATAGCAACCACCCAGGACACCATAACATTTAGAACTATCCTCAAACATCGTGACAACCATCCAAAACACCCTAGCAATCAAAACACTGACGCCACTGAATAGCATTAGTATTTATTTTTCTTTTAGCACTATTGATTTATTGCACCATGACTTTATTTTCCTCTTACCCTGAATTATCTGAGCTGAAAAATGACTTGAGAAAACTGCAATAGAGCCACCGGATGAGGAAGATCCTACTGGAGTGGATAACTGGAGGTGTCTGTGCTGAAATAACGGGGAAGCCAACTTTGTTTCTCTCCTGTTTCATTTTCTTTTGAACCGCATCTTCAGAAAAAAAAAAGTTCAAAGGGAAGATAGGTGCTCTTTTAAAATGCGTTTTTAATCATTGAAATTCAGATTGCCTCATGAGGGAACAAAACTACTTTGAGCATGAAATATTCATGTATCTTCAGCGGTTGTTGTGTTTTTCTCGTTACTGAAGGGTAATTATGTCACTCGCACATAAATGAATAATTCTGCATCTTAACCTCCCTCAAATATTTCAATTTCTCCCTGTTGGACTTCAATTAATTTTAATAGATTTGCTGTGAATACATTTAAGTAGGTTTGCCACCTGCTGCATATGTGAACATGCACTATGCTGATGATGTGCTGCCGCTTTGAGCTGGCGTTCATGCGGGGATGCTGAATGAATCATAATTTCCTCCGTTTTATGCCGTCAAACCGTCTGAGAAAGTCTGCTATACACTGTCGTTCATCCATTTCTCCAATTGTGACAGCTGTGAGATGCGATGTATGTTTTCAGCCTCAAAGAATCTCTTGGCTATTATTTTGGATCCTTACAGTGAGGGACGGGCGTGGGCACGAGAAAAGAGACGTTTGTCTGCTATTGAAGCTGTAAAGCTGCGGGCCAGACTCTGGATGGGTTCCTGCTGAATGCATGCTGACTTTAACCACAATCGCTCATGCAGATTTTTACACTTTTGTGAGATATATTCAGCCAGTGAACAGCTGCAGGCTGTGGAGAGCTCATTAACTAGTATGAAAATGTTCTAAAAAAGGTTCATTTTGTTGCGTCAACCTTAAAGATAAGGCCACGTGGTATTTTAAAGTGCCCTACTGTTGTTGAACAGGTTTAAATACATCTAAGGTCTACTATTAGAATAATGTTGCACTGATTTCAATATGGTTCATTTAACTCCATTTGGGGATCTTAAGCTCCTCCCCCTTCCATAAGCCAACTCTGCTCTGATTGGTCAGCTGGCAAATTAGTTGCTTTGATGGTTTTGATTGGTGGCAAATAAATAATAATGATGCTATTTAGCGTCGACAATTTCTCTTGAGAGGTAATATGTTTATTTATCATGCACTTTTTTTGATTAACAAATTTTACAGACTGTTTACATTGAAGGACAGCTATGTTACAAACCTTTTTTTTTCGAAACTTAGTTTTTCAAAAACCCATATTTTAATTAATATTCGATCTTTTGCATCTTATTTTGAAAACACTATTGGTTGGGTTTAGGAAAAGGTAAATGTACACAGCGCCTTCTAGTGGATTCATTATCTGAAAGTTGCAAAAAACGTACCCTGTTTAATGTATTTTAGATTTACAAAAATTCTTGACAGCGCCCTCTTGTGGATTTGTCATCTTAAACATATTTTAGATTCACAAAACAATTGACAGTACCTTCTTGTGGATTCCTAATTGAAAATGTACAAAGAAATTCACTCTAAGTAGCAACTTTTAGTGGATTTGTCATCTGAAATGTACAGCAAAATGTTCCTTAAATAACGTATTTAAGTTTTGCAAAAATGTAGACAGCACCCACTAGTGTATTTGTTATCTGAAACGCCAAGTAATGTATTTAAATTTTGCAAAAACATAGTTCTAGATGACAAAAAAAGTGGTTTTGTCATCTGTAATTGCAACTAAATGTACCTAATACAAATGTATTTTAGATTCACAAAAACTGTAAACAGCGCCCTCTAACAAAATCATCATTGAATATATGCGCGAGCATAAAGGCGACCTAGGCGGCCGCCTTGGGCAGCAGAATGGTGAGCAAACCCCCCGGTCCTCACTTTCATTCTTTACACCCACCTCCTTCCTCACAGTCCTTACTTTCATCCGCAAACCGGTCACTTTCGGGTTGAGGACGGCGTGATTGCCATTTGCCTTGAACGCCAGTTCAGCTTGCTTTGGCCCTGCGTGTGTTTAACGTGCAAAGAAATATGGATAAGACCAAGGACGCGCTTTTGGATGGAAAAGTTTTTGAAACTGCAGCTAAATGTACCTGGAGCAACGTATTTTTACGTATTTTCACAAAAACTGTAGACAGCACCCTCTAGTGGATTCATAATAAAAAATGTACAACAAAATGCACTCTAAGTAGCATATTTCAGATTCGTAAAAATGTAGTCAGCGTCCTCTATTGGATTTGTCATCTGAAACATACTTCAAAATGTAGTTTAATTAACTTATTTTAGATTGGGAAAAATGTAGACAGTGCCCTCTAGTGGATTTGTCATCAGAAACGTACAACAAAACATACCCTAAGTTATGTATTTCAGATTCATTAAAATCTTGACAGCGCCCTCTAGTGGATTTGTCTTCTGAAATGTACAAAAACGTACCCTAATTAACGTATTTTAGATTTGTGAAAATGTAGACAGCACCTTCTAGTGGATTTGTCATCTGAACCGTACATCATAATGTTCCTTAAATCATTTATTTTAGATTCGCAGAAACATAGACAGCGCCCTCTAGTGGATTTGTCATCTAAAACGCAAAACATACCCCAAGTAATGTATTTTAATTTTGCAAAAAAGGAAATCTAAATGACAAAAAAGCAGTTTTCTCATGTGAAATTGCAACTAAATGTACCTGGACCAACGTACTTTAGATTTACAAAAACTGTAGACAGCACTCTCTTGTGGATTCATCATTGAAAATGTATAACAAAATGCACCCCAAGTATCGTATTTCAGATCCGTAAAATGTAGACAGCGCCCTCTAGTGGATTCATCATCTGAAACGTACAACAAACATACTCTAATTAACTTATTTTGGATTCAGAAAATGTAGACAGCATCCTCTAGTAGATTCAAATGGATAACAAAATGCACCCTAAATAGCGCATTTCAGATTCGTAAAAATGTTGACAGCACCCTAAATTGGATTTGTCATCTAAAACGTACAACAAAACATACTCTAATTAACGTGTTTTAGATTAGGAAAAATGTAGACAGCATCTAGTAGATTCATCATTGAAAATGTATAACAAAATGCAGTCTAACGCATAAAATCCTTAAACATACCCTTAGTCAGGGGTGACCAACCCTGCTTCTGGAGATCTTCCATCCTGCCGATTTCAGTTGCAACCCATATCAAACACACCTGTCTATAATTATCCAGAGTTGTTCAGGTCCTGACTAATTGGTTCAGGTGTGTTTGATCAGGGTTGGAGCTGAACTCAACAGTGAGGTAGATCTCCAGGAGGAAGGATAAGAAGGATATCTAGATCATACAACAAAATCTACCCTAATTAAGGTATTTTTTAAAAAAAATTGCTAAAAAAAGCGCAAAAATTTAGAAAGCGCCCTCTAGTGCATTTGCCATCTTAAATATGCAACAAAATATACCCTAATTAGGGTTTTTCAGATTTGTGAAACTGTAGACAGGGCGAAGCAGTGGCGCTGTAGGTAGTGCTGTCGCCTCACAGCAAGAAGGCTGCTGGGTCGCTGATTCGAGCCTCGGCTCAGTTGGCGTTTCTGTGTGTTTGCATGTTCTCCCTGCGTTCGTGTGGGTTTCCTCCGGGTGCTCCGGTTTCCCCCACAGTCTAAAGACATGCGGTACAGGTGAACTGGGTAGGCTAAATTGTCCGTAGTGTATGAGTGTGTGTGTGAATGTGTGTGTGGATGTTTCCCAGAGACGGGTTGCGGCTGGAAGGGCATCTGCTGCGTAAAAACTTGCTGGATAAGTTGGCGGTTCATTCCGCTGTGGCAACCCCAGATTAATAAAGGGACTAAGCCGACAAGAAAATGAATGAAACTGTAGACAGCGCCCTCTAGTCTACTAAATTTGTCATCTGAAATATACTACAAAACATACCCTAAGTAATGGATTTCAGATTAATAAAAATGAAATGCTTCAGATGATAAAAAGCTGGATTTGTCATCTGAAAAGTGCAACTAAATGTAACTGGAGCAACGTATTTTATGTTTTGCAAAAAAAAATAAATAAATAAATGGATGCACTTATTTCCAATGCATCTGGGCTGGTCAATCTTTTTGATTTTAAATGTCTAAAGCTGCGGTCACACTAAAGTTAGTGTGTGCGAAATTCTGTCGTATGGCGCTGCGAAAAAGAGCGGGATTAAACAAGCTTATTAGGCATTTTAAAAAGCGAGCATGACCCTGCGTTTCTGGTCTGACGCATTCGCGTGCGTATAAATGGAAGTCTATCGGAGGAAAAGCCCAGTGTGACCACTACTTAAAACCCATAAGTGAAATTTCACAAATATTTTCGAGAGGAGCATGTGATATGATTGACTACAGCTGATCCTTATCACTAATCACTAACTAGCCAATCAGATCATTCCAAATTTAAAATAAATATCCAGCCTTTACTTCATTCCTGATCTTTGTATTGGAACCCCCCCCTCCCTTCATCCCTTCACCCTCCTCCTCAAGTCTGAGTTCGGGTGACGCGGTGCCTCAGTGGCTAGCTGAAATGCTAGCTGAGCCAGTCAACACTCTCTGTGCGGAGTTTGCATGTTCTCCTCGTGCTCGCGTGGGTTTTCCCCGGGCACTTCGGTTTCCTCGCACACTCAATAAACATGCAAAAGAATTTAAAGTAACAAGCAACTACTCAGGGCCGGAGCAAGCTGAACTGCCGGTCTAGGCAGAAGACGATCACACCGCCCTCAACCACAATGTGGAAATGAAAGTGACCGGTTATGAAAATGAAGTGAGGTGTTGCAGACCTCTATTCTGCTGCCCTATGCACGGATATAACTGAGGACACGCGTGTCAGGATTTCAGGATGGATGAGGGAGCGAGGACTCAAATGCAACAGAAGATGGTATTTATTAATAAAAATAAAACAAAAAGGACAACAAAAACCACCCCGAGGGGGAAAAACATAACTATAAAACAAACAAACAAACTTGGATGGGCTGGCAGGACAAACAGGACTGGATATCACAGGACAGGGAAATATTGACGACGAACTGGCACAGGACAGAAAACATAAAGCAGAAGTAAATTGACACAAACAGGTGAACATGAAATACTAATAATGAGTTAACAAGGAGGGTGGGACTAGACAATAGACGGGAGAGCGAATGACACAGAGAGACAACACAAGTCAAGCGGGAGCGCACGCTCTGCGCACATTCACGAAGGCGTGCGCACACACGGAGACACACACAGAGACAGAAACAAGTGCTCGACCCAAGAAAACTCAAGCCGAGCACAACAGGACTAGACATGACTAGTGTCAAGACTCTGCCACCAAAACAAGAATTTACATGACCAGAGTGGCAGAACCCTGACAGTGTGGGTGTCACGGACCTTTATTCTGCTGCCCTATGCGTGGATATAACCGAGGACGCGCGGGAGCTGAGGGAAGTGTCGCGGACGCCGCCCTCTTATTCTGCCACCCTATGCGCGGATATAACTGAAGACGCGCGGGTGTCGCAGACCTCTATTCTGCTGCCCTATGCGCAGATATAACTGAGGACGCGCGGGTGCTGATGGAGATGTCGCTGAAGCCGCCTTCTCTATTCTGTCACCTATGCGCGAATTTAACTGACGTGGGTGGTGAGGGAGGTGTCCACTCTAGACTGCCGCCCTAGGTGTCCGCCTAGGTCGCCTCTATGGATGCGCCGGCCCTGCACCTACTATGTACAAAGTGGCGCAGTTAGCGGTCTATTCTTGGGAAGTTATCGAGAACTAGCTGATCGCGTATCCCTCTTAATGCTCATTGACCAGGCGGGAGCCTTGGGCTCATCAATCTCCGAGCTCAGGGTTCTCTCCCGGGACAGCATGCCAAACCTGCTAAAATAGTCAAGCATTATCTAAGTGTGAACTCTTGAGATGTTTGAGGGGCTGATTTTTATGTATGTGTGTGTGTGTGTGTGTGTTTCGAGGAAAAGCTTTAACAGAGTGATTCCCTAAAGTAACTGTACCAGACGCCGTTCAGTAGCTTTGCTCCACCCTCGCTAAGGGAAATGTGTTTGAAGCACAGCATGCGATGGGTGGGAAGCGCTTAGGAAGATGCATTAGAGTCTGCTGATCCCCAGACAACGGCAACACAGAATAGCACATTAGTTTGAGACTAAATCAGGCTGAGCAGCAGAGTAGATAAAAGTCTCCCGAGAGATGAACGCTCCTCTCCAGTGTGTCCATTAACCACAGGAGCTCTTACTGGACTTCAGATATCAACTCTGACCTAGAAACGTCAGGCCAAAAAACACAGCAGTGCTAAAGTAATTCATTCATTTTCCTTCGGCTTGGCCCCTTATTTATCAGGGGTCTTCACATTGGAATGCCCTTTCAGCCGCAACCCAGTACTGGGAAACACACACACACATACACTACGGCCAATTTAGTCTATCAATTCCCCTATAGCGCATGTGTTTGGACTGTGGGGAAAACCGGAGCACCCGGAGGAAACCCACGCCAACACAGGGAGAACATGCAAACTCTACACAGAAATGCCAACTGGTGCAGCCAAGACTTGAACCAGCGACCTTCTTGCTGTGAGGCGACAGTTCTAACAACTGAGCCACCATGCTAAATTCATTCATTTTCGCGAAGTCCCTTTATTCACCACAGCGGAATGAACCGCCAACTTATCCAGCATATGTTTTACAAAGTGGATGCCCTTCCAGCTGCAACCCAGTAGTGGAAAACATCCAAACACATTCATTCACACACATTACGCCCAATTTAGTTTACGGTTAACACTGTTATCCAATAAAACAATGATATCTGTGTGTAACCCAATTAAACGATCCACTAAATTTCCAGCACATTCTCTGGGGACAAAACAAACCCGCTGATTCTGTAACTCGAGTCTTTCTTTCTGCTGAAAGTGCTGATGTTTCTTCCAGCATAATGAAATTTCTGGTCAAGGCTTGAATTATCTCCTCTTCTTTTTTCTTCTTAAGTGCATCATTGGCTGGTTAGTGTGTATTTTAATTAGCAGAGAATGAAGAAGGTGCCTCTGTTTGGCTGATCAGTGGAAGAGTGTGTTGGGAAGAGACTGAACCCAGATGGCTGGAAAAACTGCTCTTGAATTAATTAACATTGTTGGAGAGAGCTCTGCTGTTCTGAATTTGTCCACTGTTACTTTGAGCCTCCCGTGCAATTAAGCATCCATTTGGCCAATTTTTAATTTATAATCATTTAAAGCACTTGTGTGGATGAGTGAAAACTGCAGATTTGTTGACCCTGTTAAAGCCATGCATAGTTACACTTGAGTTTCTTTATTAAACGTGTCATGAAGTGCTTTGAAATGTGCATTTTTTATGTGTTGTTTGACGTAATTCAATTGTCACCGACTCTATCCCAGTCACTCCCCTCGCTGGCCAGCAGAGGCCGCCATCTCCGGACTTCTAGCATTACATCATCCACTTACGCTGATTGTGCACACACCTGTCCTGAATCTTGTTAACGACCCACGTACCCTTTATAAGACGCACACGAACACCCAGTCAGTGCGAAGTCTTGTTTAGCCCCGGCCAGCATTACTGAGGGCTATTCCCTGCCTGATCTCTCGTGTACAACTCCGGCCTGTTTCTGACTCTGCTTCGCCTTCTGCCTGCCCACGACCCAAGCCTGATACACGGACTCTGATACTCGCTGCCTGCCCACGATCCAAGCCTGATACACGGACTCTGATTCTCGCAGCCTGCCTTTGACCCATGCCTGGTAAACCCCTCTGTGTCTATTTACCGCCAGCCTTTAATACTGTTGTTGATGTGTATTTGCACGTTGGTGCAAATTGTGTGTTTGAGTGAGAGCTTGATTAATAAATACTGCATAATGGATCCGTCCGTGTCAGTCTCCTCCTTACACTAATGTAGTAGTTACAGCTTGTTTTTAATAAAAGGGATTAATAAAGGGACTAAGCTGACAAGAGAATGAATGAATGAATTTGTAATGCTTCATCAGTCATTTTCTTGTCGGCTTAGTCCCTATATTAATCTGGGGTCGCCACAGCGGAATGAACCGCCAACTTATCCAGCAAGTTTTTACGCAGCGGATGCTCTTCCAGCCACAACCCATCTCTGGGAAACATCCACACACATTCACTATGGACAATTTAGCCTACCCAATTCACCTGTACCGCATGTCTTTGGACTGTGGGGGAAACCTGAGCACCCGGAGGAAACCCACGCGAATGCAGAGAGAACATGCAAACTCCACACAGAAACGCCAACTGAGCCGAGGCTTGAACCAGCAACCCAGCGACTTTCTTGCTGTGAGGCGACAGCACTACCTACTGCACCACTGCTTCGCCCTTGTAATGCTTCATCAATTATTGAAACGAGATCAAAATAAAGTACAGATAAGCATAATATTTAGATCATTTTTTCAGGCACATTTCTGAAGGCTAATATACAAATACATGTGCATGTGTTGAGAGGATTTGCAGGCTTTTTCTGTATGTATGCTGTGAGCTGTTTTTGTGTTGGTTTTATTTGCAGCTGTTTTCCCTATTTGCATGTTTTTTTTTTCAGTTTTGTTTGCATGGCTCCTTCTTTACCTAATAAAATGAGCAGATGGTAGATCATGTATCAAGGTTGATGTGTGACTTCTGCCGTCAGAGAAAAGCACTGCCATGTGTTGATCTGACCTAATGAAACTGTCACTGTGGGCTGAAGAGACGGTATTTCAGCCTCCAGTCCATTCACGAAGTGTGTGATGGGTTTTTCACACAGAAATCAAAAGTTTGGAAACACTTTTCTTTTATTTGACAGATTTAAACAAACTGTACCAGATACACATATTTCATACATTTTTGAAATAAAACCGTCAAGGATAAAAACACAATTAAACCCTTGGTTTGATTTAATTGTGCTCCTTTGTCTCTTAAAAAACAAAGTGTGGCTGCAAAGTACAATTAATGTATGAAACAAACAGTAACTCCCCATCTTAAAACACGAACAAAATTATTTAAAATAAATACTATAAAATATTAAAATACATCATCATACCCACCATGCAAACTAACTATCATCATCATCATCAAACCTTGGTCAGTGTTTTGGTTTGGGCAATTTGTTCCACATCACTGCACTGGTGTTCATTCATTCATTAATTTTTCTTTGGCTTAGCCTCTTATATTCCACAGCAGAATTAACCGCCAACTAATCCAGCATATGTTTTACACAGCGGATGCCCTTCCAGCTGCAACCCATCACTGGGAAACATCCATACACACTCCTTTACACACACTCACACTACGGACAATTTAACTTAATCAATTCCCCTGTAGAGCATGTGTTAGGACTGTGGGGGAAACTGGAGGAAACTTGCGCCAACATGGGGAGAACATGCAAACTCCACACAGAAATGCCAACTGACCCTGCCGGGACTCGAACCAGTAACCTTATTGATGTGAGGCGATCGTGCTACCCACTGCGCCACCGTGGTGCCCACATCGAAACTTTTTTTTTTTTGGTAAAATAATGGCTTGCTATTTATAGTAAACTAACTGATTCTCTGTCTTCTTTCCTCTTTTGTGTCTTGCAGATGATGGGAAACTGTCCTTTGAGGAGTTTAAAGCATATTTTGCAGATGGGATTCTCACGACTGATGAGCTGCGGGAACTTTTCTACTCTATTGATGGACGGCAAACAAAGTATGTACTTCTACCATAAACTTGTATTTGTATTTTTTCATTATGTATTAACAGCAAGTTGGCAACAAATTGTGCACAATGCAATGCTGAGAAGTGTAATCATCATGGATGCAGTGTATTTAACCAACTCAGGCTCATTACGGATACATACTCCAGCATACATTTCAGCAAACAGTGAATTGTGTCCCAGTAGGTACATTTTTACAGTTTTTTTTTTTTTTATTGCAAATCTGCCACAGGCCACTGTTTTTCTGCCACAGGCCACTGTACGCTTTTTCCGATCTCAAATTTCTCTCGTGAGTGCCATTCCACGTGACCAACAGTTAGTGTTTTCAAAAGCATTGATTGACCCGCCCACCCACTTCCCTAAACCCAACTGATAGTGTTTTCAAAAGCATTGATTGACCAGCCCACCCACTTCCCTAATCCCAACTGATAGTGTTTTCAAAAGCATTGATTGACCAGCCCACCCACTTCCCTAATCCCAACTGATAGTGTTTTCAAAAGTGCCGATTGACCAGCCCACCCACTTCCCTAAACCCAACCGATAGTGTTTTCAAAAGTGCCGATTGACCAGCCCACCCATTTCCCTAATTCCAACTGATAGTGTTTTTTAAAGCGCCGATTGACCTGCCCACCCACTTCCCTAAACCCAACCGATAGTGTTTTCAAAAGCACCGATTAACCAGCCCACCCACTTCCCTAAATCAATCGATAGTGTTTTCAAAAGTGCCGATTGACCAGATCACCCACTTCCCTAAACCCAACCGATTGTGTTTTCAAAAGTGCCGATTGAACAGCCCACCCACTTCCCTGAATCCAACTGATAGTGTTTTCAAAAGCAACGACTGACTTGCCCACCCACTAACCTAAACCCAACCGAGAGTGTTTTCAAAAGCACAGATTGACCCGCCCACCCACTTCACTAAACCCAACCGATAGTGTTTTCAAAAGTGCCAATTGACCCACCCACCCACTTCCCTAAATCCAACTGATAGTGTTTTTTAAAGCGCCGATCAACCCGCCCACCCACTTCCCTAAACCCAACCGATAGTGTTTTCAAAAGCATCGATTAACCAGCCCACCCACTTCCCTAAAAAGTGCCGATTGACCAGCCCACCCACTTCACTAAACCCAACCGAGTGTTTTCAAAAGTGCCGATTGACCAGCCCACCCACTTCCCTAAACCCAACCGATAGTGTTTTCAAAAGCATCGATTAACCAGCCCACCTATTTCCCTAAATCAATCGATAGTGTTTTCAAAAGCACCGATTAACTAGCCCACCCACTTCCCTAAATCAACCGATAGTTTTTTCAAAAGCATCGATTAACCAGCCCACCTATTTCCCTAAATCAATCGATAGTGTTTTCAAAAGCATCGATTAACCAGCCCACCCACTTCCCTAAATCAACCGATAGTGTTTTCAAAAGTGCAGATTGACCCGCCCACTCACTTCCCTAAATCAACCGATAGTGTTTTTAAAAGCACCAATTGACCAGCCCACCCACTTCCCTAAACCCAAAGGATAGTGTTTTCAAAAGCACAGATTAACCAGCCCACCCACTTCCCTAAATCAACTGATAGTGTTTTCAAAAGCACAGACTGACTTGCCCACCCACTAACCTAAACCCAACCGAGAGTGTTTTCAAAAGCACCGATTGACCCGCCCACCCACTTCACTAAACCCAACCGATAGTGTTTTCAAAAGTGCCAATTGACCCACCCACCCACTACCCAAACCCAACCGATAGTGTTTTCAAAAGTGCCGATTAACCCGCCCACCCACTACCAGAAACCATACCTGCCAACACTCCCATTTTCCCGGGAGTCTCCCGTTTTTCAGACCTATCTCCCGCCCCTCTCCCGTATTTTTCTGTCTCAGGGAAAATTCCCGGACTTCTCAGCTTTTTGGTACAGTCCCCATGTGCGCCGAACCCAACACGCAACCATCTTCACACCCGCTCTCCGCTTTTCAGTTGGCGCACACCTCCCCACCGGTCTTAACTCGCATGCACCCCCTGATAACATCTCCCGGATATATGATCCGAATGTTGGCAGGTATGCCTTAAACCCAACCAATATAAGCACCAATTGACCTCTGGCTACACACTCTCCAGAAACGTATGCGGGGTACATTTTGAAAATGAGCCTGTGTTGTATTTAACACACTCTCTGCAGAACTTGCTGTTCAATCACATTAGAGTCACCTGATTGTTGCATCCTCCGCAGGTGACCCACACTAATTACTTCTGCCTTTTTGCTTCGTTATATGATTTGCATAATTCTTTAAGTGAATCAGAATCTAAAACAACACAATCAGTGGGCGCAGTTCATCCATACTCACTTTAGGTGACCCGTATCCGTAGCAACCTTACATTTTCGTTCCCTAATTAGTGAGTTTTCAGTGTGCCGGTATTGTATTGCATTGCACATCATTGCTTTCTGAAACACCTAGAACCAAAACCATTCACACACACGCACATACATATACAAGAGGATCAAAGTATAACCCCTAGGTGGTGTGTGTGAATCAAAGCAATGAGAACTGGAAGAAAAAAAGGCATCAACAGAATGAAAGCTACAAAATTTGACTTTACAAATGCTGTATTGCAGAGACACACACACACACACACTCAAATGTGAAGCTCCAGATTTCCCTCTGAAAGTGGAGCGTATTTGAGCAACCAGTTAGAATGTTCTGCCGGTAATTACTGTATTCACAGTAAATTAGTCTAGTCAATGTGGAGTCTGGAGTCTTCGTAAACTGCTCCTGTTCTCATTATAATATTAAACCGGCTGAATTGCAGACTTTTAGGATGTATCAGATGCTGTAGGTGCTTTATTTTTTTCTTTATGGCGTGGATGAAAACACCTGCTGGATTAAGGAAAATATGCAACTGGTTGTTACAAAGCAGCTTCACAGTAACAAACAGAAAAATATGAATTAATGTACAGTTCAGTGGTTAAAAAATGTAAGTAAATCAATGTGTTTTTTTTAATTTTAACATTAAATTGTAAGAATAATAAAATTAACCAATGATAACAAAGGAGCACATGGTGGAAAACAAAGCAGAAAACAGGAAGGCAAGACCAAACTGCAAAATAAAAAAACTTTTAAATTACTCTTGATTTAACTTTGCTCATTTAATATTGTTTTAAATTTGTTTTATTAAAATTTAATTTAATTTAATTTAATTTAATTTAATTTAATTTAATTTAATTTAATTTAATTTAATTTAATTTAATTTAATTTAATTTAATTTATTCATTTACTTTTTGGTTTAGTCCCTTTATTAATCTGGGGTCACTACTGCGTAATTAACTGCCAACTTATCCAGCATATGTTTTATGCAGCGGATGCCCTTCTAGCTGCATAACATCACTGGGAAACATCCATATACTCTCATTCACACTCATTCACTATGAACAGTTTAGCCTACCCAATTCATCTGTACCGCATGTCTTTGGACTTGTGAGGGAAACCAGAGCACCCGGAAGAAACCCACGCCAACACGGAGAGAACATGCAAACTCCACACAGAAATGCCAACTGACCCAGCCGAGGCTCGAAGCAGCAACTTTCCTACTGTGAGGTGACAGCGCTACCCACTGCGCAACCGCATCGCATAATTTTATTCTATTTTATTTGATTAAATTTTATATTAGTTTTATTTTATTTTATTTTATTTTATTTTATTTTATTTTATTTTATTTTATTTTATTTTATTTTATTCTATTTATTTTATTTTATTTTATTTTATTTTAGTTCACATTTAATTTTAGTTAATTAAATTTAATTTTATGAAATTTTATTTTATTTTTGTTCTGATTTAATTTAATTTAATTCAATTTAATTTTTGTTCACATTTAATTTTATTTAATTTTATTAAACTTTATTTAATTTTATTTTTGTTCGCTTTTCAATTTATTTAATTAAATTTAATTTTATAAAATGTTATTACATTTTTGTTCACATTTAGTTTAATTTAATTTAATCAAATTTTATTTTATTTTTGTTCACATTTAATTTTAGTTAATTAAATTTAATTTTATGAAATTAAATTTTATTTTTGTTCTGATTTAATTTAATTAATTTTTTGTTCACATTTAATTTTATTAAACTTTATTTAATTTTATTTTTGTTCGCTTTTCAATTTATTTAATTAAATTAAATTTTATAAAATGTTATTTTATTTTTGTTCACATTTAATTTAATTTAATTCTATTCATATCTAATTTAATTTAATTTTATTCATAGTTTATTTTATTTTTCACAGAGTTCAGTGTTGAGAATAGAGTCAGAGTTGCAAGATTCAACATTTACATCTAAAAAATATCCTAAACTCTTATTTTTTGTCATGAAGATGCACAATCCAGACAATCCCATACTAATATAATTGACAAAATACGTTGCAATGTGCATCTTCATCAGCTTATTCAAGTGGCATTTATGAAATACGATCAAATGTTAATACGCACAGATTGGACACTCTTTTCCTTTTGATTTAATTACCCAATTCATTCAACTCATCACTATTCTCCTTTCTTTTTCTGCCCCTGAGTCTCAGAGAAATATTAAAAGTCCATTACTGCTATGGAGGGCCACTCAGAGCAAATCCAGCCAATTATGGAGCCGAGCCTCTATTTTCATAATTGTGTTTTGGCCGTGATGGCGATTTAATGTGACAGCACACACTGGGGTATTTAGATTTGTTTTCATCTGCATAACAATATGAATATGGAGATTAGCAGTCTGAGAGGTGTGGGATGGTGTGACTGTGAGAAGCTTTATTCTTTGGCATGTTTTCACCACACTTTCATTCATGATATGCATCTTTAATTTGGAGAAAGACTTACTTATTAACTTACTTACTTACTTACTTACTTATTACTTATTATTATTTAATTTGTACTTTTAGCAGCAAAAACATGGGACAATTTCATGTGTATAAACAACTTGAAATATATTCTGTTATTTAATTAATATTATTATTGTTTATTATAATAATAATAATAATAACATTATTATTATTATTATTATTATTATTATTCATTCATTCATTTTTTTTTTTCGGCTTAGTTCCTTTATTAAACAAGGGTCGCCACAGCGGGATGAACCCCAACTTATTTTATTCTATTTTATTCTATTTTATTTTATTAAATCTTATTTTATTAAAATTTAATTTAATTTAATTTAATTTAATTTAATTTAATTTAATTTAATTTAATTTAATTTAATTTAATTTAATTTAATTTAATTCTTGTTCACATTTAATTGAATTTTGTTTAATTTTAATAAATTTTATTTCATTTTTATTCACATTTTATTTACTTTTATTTAATTTTATTTTATTTTTGTTCACATTTAATTTTATTTCATTTTAATAAATTTTATTTATTTTTATTTTTGTTCACATTAAATTTTATTTAATTTTAATTATATTCTTATTATTATTTTTATTATCATCATTATTTGTTGAATTACGAATTTGTTGATTGTTAATAATTACAAATAGCATGATAAAAGTTGTACTCAGTAACGTAATCTAAACTACTAATTTTAAGCGATCTGTTCCAAATATTTTTTGCCTAATTTTAAATTACTCTTAATTTAACATGCTTATTAATATTTTATTTATTCATATTTAATTTAATTTAATTTTAATAAGTTTTTATTAATTGATCGGTTTTATTATTTTATCAATTGCATGCCCTTTCTTTAATGTGAATATTCAAGGCTAAACAATATGATGTAGTAAAACATTTTAGAAGGCAACATTTAAATCACAAAAACTAAGAATTAGGAGGAATAAATAAATGCAGAGCATTTTACAGTCATTGGGCTTTATTTTAACAATATAGGAGCAAAGTCTAAAGCACATGGCGCAAAAGCATTAAGGTAAGTCTCTGAATCCACTTTTGCTCTTTTAAGGATGGTAAAATGCGCTCTGCGCCCCGGCACATGGTCTAACAGGGTTGTGCTCATTCTCCTAACGAGTTCTGGGTGTGTTTTGGGCATAACTTGCATTAAACCAATCAGAGTCTCCTTTAAGAGTCAAATGCATTGCTCTATGGCACAACTGCTATTTACATGGCAGACTTTGTAAGAGGAAAAACTGAATGCTTCAGTAGTGAGAAAACAGTTGAACAGAGCATCTGCAGTGAGAGGATAAAGAATGAGCCTCCTCCATTCAGCCTCTTTACTTTATCTTTACTTTACTCTTAACTCCTTTTCTTTGGTGGATAAGGAAACAGTGTTGTACTCACTCCACTTAAGACATCTGTTATATTTAAATGTGTTTGTTAAGTGCAAAGATTTGCTTCAAAACTGTTTCTAAATTCAGTTTTAATTTCCAGCAAGCGATTAAATGAACAAAATAACGAAGTGTGGTCAAACAACTGAGTTAAATCCAAACACTCGTCCTGTTCCTATCCACATATGCTTATGTAGACGTCTCCAAAACCCCACAGGTGGACAAATTTACACTAGTTTTTATTAAAACAAATATAAATATGCATACAATAAATAATTTATTATAATATTTATTTATTGTAATTTATTTTATTTACTCAAAATTTTATAATTTTAATTTATTTTAAATTTATTTATTAAATTTGTATTTATTTATTTATTTATTAACATTTATTTTCAGTGTAAAATTATAACTTATGTTTAAATGCCAAAACTTTTTTCACTTATTTTTAGGTCCAAAGAGAGTTGTACTATTGTTTGTTTTTTATTATTGTTTTGTGTCGTATTATTTGGCTACTGAGCAGTAATAAATAACACTTTAAAATATTAGGAGTTTTTATGTGATTTTCTAAACTAGCAGTGTTTTAATGAATGCATAATAATCGTGATAACCGTGATTATTCCTCAGACTATAATCGCACAACCAAAATCTATAATCGTTGCATCCCTAGCTTGTATGTGTGTGTGTGCTATCTTTATAGTCCATCAAATCAATCCTTGAGCAGCTCCCAGCTGTGTGTGTGTAATCAACGGAGAACCAGAACAGGTGTGTGTGTGAGGTGCATGACAGGATTTGTAGTCTATATGGTGATGGAATTGTAGTCTAAGTGAAAGTGAATGTGTGTGTGTGTGTGTGTGTGTGTGTGTGTGTGTGTGTGTGTGTGTGTGTGTGTGTGTGTGTGTGTGTCTGTGTGTCAAATTAACATGACCTTAGCACATATGCTGTGAAGACCAGCCGTTTGCAGGAATTATCAGATCGTATTAAACTGCATTAAAGTGCAGATCTGAGTTTGTAGAAGTCATAAGGTGTTGAAGTATGAAATATATCTGCTATGCTGGTTTTTCCCCATTAATGAGATCATTACGTCTGCGAGTCTCCATCTGTGAATTATCACCTCAGCTCCGCCATGCTAACACTAGCCAGCATAATTGGAGTGTTTACAGCATATATGGAAAAAAAAAGAGTTGAAGCTGTGGACGAACCCACACAATCTACATGCTAATGACACCGCTTCCAGATCCTTGACTCTCATCCAATTCAATTAAACCTTTTATTATTATTTTCATAACTCACTTTATTCTCTCTCTTCTTCCCTCTGCAGCAACCTCGATACAGACAAACTATCAGGTAGGTGTGGGTTCATTCTTTTCAGTTATCTTACAGCAAATATATACAGTTAAAATCCAATATTTCCCAAATGATGCTAAACAGATTCAGGATTTTTTTTCACAGTATTTCCTATAATATTTGTTCTTCTGAAAAAAGACTTATTTGTTTTATTTTGGCTGAATATTCGCTCTGAAATAGCATGTAAGGCAAAGAAATACATGTAATTCCTGCACAATGCGGGCACTAACTAACTGGTGAATGACATGAACTAGTGGGTTGTCTGTCGGCTGTTGTGACGCGGTACGCGCGCTCGCGATTTCAGGGGGTGTGGCTTTGAATCACAGTCCCTCCCCGCCGTCCAAAGATAATATGCTAAGCCAGTGGTTCTCAAACTGTGGTACGTGTACCACTAGTGGTACGCAGGCTTCCTTCTAGTGGTACGCGGAGGAATGAAATACGTCATGTACATGCTACACACATTTCAAAATTTATCAAAAATGATGTATATAATATGCCATATATGACATGTAGCCTATATTTCTGAGGTAATCTGCCACTTTTTTTAACTGTGCAGAGTTGTAGCTGCTTTACTGGGCCTACTACGCTACTGTATTTCAAAACTGCTCATTTTGGTGGTACTTGGAGAGTCAATTCTTTTCTGAGGTGGTACTTGATGAAAAAAGTTTGAGAACCACTGTGCTAAGCGGTTTTTTGCATTTTGGCAGATCACCTACTGCACCTTTAATAAAGCTCTAAACATGTAATATTGTAATAATTATTGTCTCAGCTGTGTATTTAAAACATGGAGGTTCCTTTGTTTTCATTCTGGCTTGTTGCAGGAGCGAAGGACGTATCTCTGTAAACCAATAGCGTTCAGCTGCGTGTCTAGCTCTGCCTTTTGGTACCCTTGGGACACTTTGCAAAGGATACCAAAAAAGTGGTACGGTACAGTTGGGTTCGGTACACCTTTTGACAGTGGAAACGGCCATAAAAGTGTACCGAATACCGCACCACGCAGTGGAAACGGGCCACTAAATCGAGTAAAACCAATTGCATTAAAAGCAACAATTTGACTTTACAAAAATGAATGCTTAGTTGTTGACAGTATGCTGATGCTGTATTTTTAAAAAGTGTATTATTTTGATATCATTTTAGTATAGTTTTTTATTAATGGTCTCATTTTTTTTTTTTTTTTTTTGGGAGGGGGTAATCATTTTTATAAGTAACTATGACTATAACTATCTAATATGTCTATAAATAAGCTTTATTTAATTTGTAGTTAGATTTTGTCTTTTCATAACTGTAATATTGTGTGCATTCATGCATGTCTTTGAGCTAATATTAACCTTTTCATTTGAAATGCATGAACATGAAAGTGAATAATTAATTGTAAATAAATTAGTTTAGCTTCAGTCAGATGAGGTTCTGGATATAAAAGTCCTATTTTATATGAGTGCATTTATTTTAAAGTTGGTTTTATGGTTTAATGCTGTTATTAAAGCACCATACCTGAGATATCCATGAAGGAAAACATTCATAAAAAAGGTACCAGTGCCAGTAAATCACTGGATGCTGACTGCTGTTCGATATATTTAGTACAGAATATAAAGATGTGATTGAAAACACAGTCAGGTTAGAGTCTAGTGGGTAAAGACGAGCATATTATATGACCAATAATAAACTGAAACCTTCCAGTCTCCAAAACAGCGTATAAATAAATCACAGGCTCATATAAGCTGATATCCGCACAAACACTGAAGAGCCACAAACATGAGCAGATTGTGGTAAAAAAGCAGAGCTGAAAGTCCACTGGAGAATGTAAAGGATGCATATTTTAGTTTCTGATATTCAGTTCCTGCTCTTCTTCATTTCAGATTATTTTTCTCAGCATCTTGGAGAATATCTGGACGTTCTGTCAGCGTTAGAGAAACTGAATGTCGCCGTCCTGAAGGCCATGGACAAGACCAAGGAGGTGAACCAGGCTATTATTATTCTCAAAATTAAATTAATTTAGTTAAATTTGTTATCAGCTTAGTCTTTTTATTAATCTGTCTTTAGTGCGTGTCCGTGTCAAAACAATATAATTTTTTTACAAAAAAGTGTTTTTTTTTCTAAAGAAATCCTGTTTAGAGCAATATTATAGACGTTTTACATTTTAACTAACGTGGTTCAAACAATGGATCTCTGACAAAGCAGCAATGGTTTTGGGAAACATTCGTCACTTCATGGTTCTTTTCCCAAATGATGCATTGTACTTTAATAGTTCAGCTACGAGTTACTTCGTTTGTATTTTATTTTATTTTATTTTATTTTATTTTATTTTATTTTATTTTATTTTATTTTATTTTATTTTATTTATTATTTTTTATTTTATTCTTTTTTTGGCCCAGTGATATGTTATTAGCTTTGACTTAAATTGTAGTTAATTTAAATTGTAAAATTATTGTAAAATTATAGTTATTTTAAATAAAAAAATATTTATTAATTTAAATTATTTTACTTTAATTTAAAGTTTTAGTTTGATGTACTTCTGTATTTTTGCATTGTTTTATTTTAAATAGATATTTTTTAATGTAGTTTGTATTATTTTTTACTTTAGTTTTAGTTTCTTTATTATAACACATTAAACTAAATGAAAAGTTTTTGTACACACGTACTTATAAATAAACAAAAAATGTTGCTTTTTGTTTCTTTGCTTGTTCAATTTTATTTTTGGTTAATCATAATGCTGTTATCCCAAAAAAAATAATATTATAAAATATATAAACAATTAAAAAAAATACTAATTTAAAAATACAACAATAATAATAAAAATAATAATATTAATAATAATAATAATAATAAATGCATTAAAACTGAAATAAAAGTAAAGTAATGTGGAAAAATATGGCTAAAACTAAGCTAAAATATTAGTAAATAAATAAATCAAATGCTAGTGCAAAATATAAATAAAAACTGTAATATTATATAGATAATAGTATAAATATATAGCATAAATATAGTTTATGATACTGTAGTATAAATATAGCGTATAATAGTATTATTTAATTATATAGCATTTAATAGTATTATTTATTTGCGGATGTGAATTGCATTATGGGATGTTAATCTCTGCTCTGACGACTTTTGATGTTGAAAATTCAACTCTACAGTTTAACAAAGGGACTTTTATTTTAGTCGTTTGAAATAATATAATGCATAAGAAATAAGATTTAGAGAAATAAGTCTGTAAAACTTTTTTGCTGTTTGTTTATTATAGAGTGGGCTTTAATTCAGTTTTCAGCCAGTCATCATTTGTTTGGATGTCCCCTGAGTGTTTCATCAGCAGTCAGTCAATAGTGTGTGTGTAATTCTGTGTTGAGAAACACTGCAGGATCAAACACCATGACATTCAGCAGATGCGGAGGTGACAGAACAGCGGTGTGTGTTGATTCTGCATCACTACGAGTGTTTTCCTCCACAGGACTACCAGGGGTCATCAGTTCTGGGTCAGTTTGTGACCCGTTTCATGCTGAGGGAGACGTCCAGTCAGCTGCTGTCTCTCCAGATGTCCTTGCAGTGTGCAATGGAGGCGGTGGAGGCGCAGAGTAGCACCACTCCGTCAGTAACACAAACACATGCATAGAAATACCCACATACACACACACACATTTACACACCCACATGCATATACACACACACATGGAGATTCATTCATTCATTTAATTCAACTTAGTCCCTTATTCATAAGGGCTGGCCACTATTCCAGCTTGTGTTTTACGCAGCAGATGCCCTTTCTGCTGCATCCCAGTACTAGGAAACACCCACACCCGCACATTCATACACTAAAAACAATTTATTTAATCAATTCATCTATATCGCATGTTTGGACTGTTTTTATTTTGTTTTGACTATTTGTTTTCAAATTCATTTAGTTTTAATTTACATTTAAATTTAGTCATTTAGCAGACGCTTTTATCCGAAGCAACTTACAAATGAGGACAAGGAAGCAATTTACACAACTATAAGAGCAACAATGAATAAGTGCTGTAGGCAAGATTCAGGTCTGTAAAGTGTAAGAAGCAAAACATTAGTAATGTAAGTTTTTTTTTTTTTGTAATACAGTTAGCGGTAGAACCAGAGAGGCAATTGCAGATTAGGAAGTGTAGTGGAGACTAAATAGTTGAGGTTTTAGTCGTTTCTTGAAGACAGCGAGTGACTCTGCTGTTCTGATGCAGTTAGGGAGTTCATTCCACCAACTGGGCAGATTGAATGCGAGAGTTCGGGAAAGTGATTTCTTCCCTCTTTGGGATGGAACCACGGGGCGATGTTCATTCACAGAACAGGAGCAAGAAGGAGCAAAGCCAGAGGTCGCTTTGTAGGCAAACATCAGAGCTTTGAATTTGATGCGAGCAGCAACTGGCAGCCAGTGCAAACGGATGAGCAGCGGAGTGACATGTGCTCTTTTAGGTTCATTAAAGACCACTCGTGCTGCTGCGCTCTGAAGCAGCTGAAGAGGCTTGATAGAGTTAGCTGGAAGCCCGGCTAGTAGAGAGTTGCAATAGTCCAGTCTGGAGAGAACAAGAGAACAAGGAGTTGAGCTGCATGTTCAGATAGGAAGGGTCGGACGTTGCTGATGTTATAGAGAGCGAATCTGCACGATCGAGCAGTTCTAGAAATGTGGTCAGAGAAGTTTAGTTGGTCATCAAACGTTACTCCAAGGCTTTTCAACATTTTCACCAGTTGGTTTTGTATGTACACAACACAGTTTCAGTTCTAGTTTTTTCATCCTCATAATATCGTTTAATTAAAATAAAGCATCAGCAAATTAATCTGTCTTGACAGTCTCTACAAGTGAAGGAATTATCTACACACAATATGAATTCACAATTAGAAAAATACCACAAACTATAAAACACTATTCATGAAAATACTTAAATAACAAACAAATCCAAATGCCTAACGCACGCAGGCTGCACACCAGACCAGCTCAGCTCGATGACGTATAATGTCTCCAACACCGCCTGCAGTCCCATTTAGCAACTTTATAGCAACCGTCTTTTTAAAGAAGCATAACCAATTAAATAAATCAAGAGTGTGCTGTAACTGATGTCGTAGAGTAAAACGTGAAAGTATCTTGAGTGTGTGTTAGCCATGAACCTTATTTAAGCAAATTAATCGAAATCCCATTCAAAATACCCACTGACTATGAGACAAGGGACCTGAAACTGATAAAATGCTAGCTCACTTCCAGATTTTTTGCATTCAAATTGGCATCATAGTTCCCCCACTCTATAGTGAAATCGGCTAATCATTGCATCCCTAATTCTGTCCCAGTTAAAATCAATGAAAACATAGAAAGTTATTTAAATTGAAATGCCATTTTCAGTTCCATTCTAAACACACACAGTCTATTTATATAAAGCGACTTAACATGACAACCTACTTTTTTTAACCTATTTTTCTATATAGATAACTCAAACAGTTCTCATGTGGCATCATTAGAACCAAGAGGGACCTTCTAAAACATTTTTAAAGCACTGTATTTCCTCAGCCCACAGTTTTTTAGTGGACTCAAAACCACTGTTGCGAAACTTCGAAAAACCTAAAAATAACTCCTGATATGAAGAAGTTTCTGTTTCCCAAAAGAGCAGCAGAGAATCACTAAAGATGCTTTATTAGTCTCTGAGATCTTCACCTGTCTCCGCATTTAATATATCTGTGAGAGCAAGAGGGAGAAACGCTGAGAACAGATGAAACGTGTAATGCTTCCTTCATGAAGAAGCACATTCGTCTTGTTTATCCGTAGGGTGTTTTCTTCTTCACAAGCTGCTGTCACAGAAAACATGCCGTATCCTCTGAAGACTCATAATGCGACAGAACAGCAGGGAAATGTTTGCATATGTTTTATTTTTCCTGCTGCTAATCGCTCAATAAGTGAGAACGTTTCTGCCGTTGTTTCTCTCTGACTGTAATTCCCATTTGTCAAACAAAAAAGCTCCATTAGGAGGATTTCATAACTTGACTGCCTGAGCAGCTCAGCTTCCCATAAACAGCAATAATAAAGAGTTTTATAGCGCAGGTGAACATAAAAATCTCTGTTAATGTTGTGGCTTAAGGATTACAATTCCTGCAGAAGTTAACTTCAGATTCTGTCACAATAACATTTTATAAAACCCGAATCTTTTATATAAACTTGAAGGCTGGTCCCTGTATGAACAGAGTAGAAGTCTGGTTCGCATATTATATACATATATGCATATGAAATATATATTATATATATTATACATAATATGTTGCATAATAATATCGTCATTGTATTCATTTTTTTTGATAAAATCTTTATTTACGTTACATGTATGAGCATGGGTCACGAGTTAACACGACTCCAAAGGCACAGGTAGACATGAGTCTAGAACTAAGAAAAAACATGGTTTGAGCAACTGATGAAGCATCGTTTAGTCTCAGAGAGCTATTCTATCAGCGGGAGAGTTTGTAGAAACACGTTAACGCGAGTACATGTAACTAAACAACATGTAAACATGTTAACATCGATGGAAACATGTCAACACGGGTCCACAACCACAGCAAGGCACGTTTTAATTGACAAAGATATTAAAACAGACCGCTTCGTTTGAAGATCTGAGTAGCTCAATTAGATAAGTTGATTGCCACGAGTGCTAAACCTTTTCACTACACGGGTTCGAATCCTGTTGAAGACGTGTAAATTCTAATTATATTTTTAGATTTATTTTGGTTATATACTGTTCTACTACACAGATATTAAAATCAATAATGCACACAATGACACTGACACCAACTAATAAGAATCTTTATTTGGTATGGACATGTTTTGTTGCTGTGAAAAAGTGACGAATCTGCCAATCTGCAAACGTGAATAGCTTACATCTGGAAAGGGACACCAGTTAACACGGTCACCAGTTAAACCGTAACACCGGCAATAAGTCAGATTAGTTTCTCTAAGTCTTCACTGGAATCAAAGCATTGGATTCTTGCTATGTTTTTGAGATGATAGTATGCTGATTTTGTCACTGCTTTGACATGACTATTGAAACTCAGATCTGACTCCAGAGTCTGACCAAGATTCTTGACCTTATTTTGTGTTTGACCCTTAGAGCCAAGGCACGTATTCACCTTGTAAACTTGTTAATTTTATAAATGCATTGGCAGAGGGTGTCAATGGGGCTGAAGTCATGAGTCAGTACGGCTAAGTATATCTGAGTGTCATCAGCATAGCTGTGGTAGGAGATTATTTCTCATTATTTGGCTCAGAGGGAGCATATGAAGGTTGAACAAGAGAGGTGAATTCTGAACCTTGTGGGACTCCATTTGTTTTGGGTGTGCACCTTGACCTATGGTCACCTATATTGACCAACCCAAGCTCATTCTGGAAAAGTAGCCCCGCGGACGTTTCTGGAGACCGCGATTTACGTGGCCGGAGGTACGTACAGCCGCGTTTAGTTTTTTTCGACCGAACGCTGCGGGGCGCCGGCCCGACGGCTCGTCTCTGAGTGGAGGGCTTTCCCGATGCAACCAGTTTGTTCGCTTAGCTCACAGCGTTACGTCGGCGGAGCGGAGGCCTCGGAGAAGGAGAAGGAGCTGGCCGCTGGGCAGTGGCGCAAAAAGGGGGTATGCAGTATATGCGGCGCATAGGGGCGCCACACATGGGGCGCCATTGTGCCAAAACTATTTTTGAAATTATCCATATTAAAAGTTTCAATATATATATATATATATATATTATATATATATATATATATATATATATATATATATATATATATATATATATATATATATATATATATATATATATATATATATTTGTTAAAAATGTTTATTTAGCATTTTATATGGTATAATATTGTATTTTATTAAATTAAAAAATCATTTCACCCCCTTTTCCCTTTTTTTAGCTACAAACAAAGTTATAACATTTCAATTAAATAGAACTTTTGCTTGTTTCTGTTTTTTTTTTTTTTACACTAAACATTTGACTGTCTTTTTTATTTAACTTTTAGCAGTTTCAGTCAATTGCAAAGACAGACCTTACACTTCTCACAGTATGCATGTGAGAAGTAATTGCAATGTTCTTTTGCCCTTTAGGACTCCCATGTCTATCATTTTGTTTTGACAAATGTAGTTCAAAAAGTCCAAAAGCAAGGCTAGTCAAGGTGATATAATCATTTAGTGAGGGAAAATTAAATTGAGAAGAAATTTGGGGTGGTATGAGATGCATTTCTTTGCGACTCAACATGCTTAATGTAATTATACCTTTTACTACTTCATACTATTTCAGTTGTGTTCAGAACTGCGAAACTGTATTTTTTGAAGCATATTGATATGAAAAAATATCTTTAATTTATTGATGGAAATATTTTCCACATTTTATCACTTGCCAGTTATAAAATTTAGTTGGATTGAAGGGGGGCGCGCAAAAGTTGAAGCCGCATACCCATCAGCAAATGTGCAGTTGCGCCCCTGCCGCTGGGACGACGACCAGGATGGAGTCCGGGGAACAGCGGTTCCGGAAATCAGGTAATATGAAAAACAGAATCCGAAAAATAAGGGCGAGAACGCGGCGGGATCCGAAAACGCGGTCGAAATCGAAGACGAGGGCTTTTGCTTTTTTTTTTCTGGACGGCTTTTGCAAACCGTCGCTCGGGTTTAGTGAAGGAGGAGGAGGAGGAGGAAGAGGAGGGCGGCCGGGTCGGTCGATCCAATGGCTTTTCGCGAGAGACGCGCACAGCGGTCTCTCGCGGAGCCGCAAAAACAAAAAACGCTCGAATACGTACCTCCCGGGACGTGTCTCGCGGTCCGCAGAAATGTCCGCGGGGCTACGTTTCCACAATGAGCCCGGGTTGATATTGACATCGTAATCTCTCCCTTCAAGGTAAGATCTGAACCATTTGAGGACCATTCAAATCTAATCAAAGTTTGGCCGAACAACTATTTAGCTTCTCTTATGAATGAATCGGTGCTGCATATTTCAGATTCCTCACAGCTTCAGTTTGCTACGGAAAATCGATAGATAAATGCAGAATGTCTCCAGCTTGTTCCCACGTTTGTGAATGTTACATCAGAAGTGTCCCCTGAAGGGAACATTGATGGCGACTGTGCTGATGATAATAGCAGAAATGGGTCAACAACAGCCTTGAGAGGGGCTTCTGACTCATGTGAGCATATGTGTGTGTGACGTCAGCCGGGTTACAGCGCTGACAGGGTTATTTACGTTCAGCGATATTCACTTGTGCTAATCAATTCCTGGCAGTAAAGGCAGAAATGCAGACGCCGTGTTCTTTCACTGCTGCGCTCCGTCAAATCTGCCATCCGCTCGAGCGCTCGCACTGAATATCAATAAAGAGTCACTAAAAACAACAAGCAAACACATCCAGTTTTTAAAGAGCACCTATTATGCCAAAAAATCACTTTCATAAGGGGTTTTAACACAGTGGTGTGGCAGCAGTGTGTGAATATAGCCAGCGTTTAATGATAAAATATATTAATTCTCTTTTTTCTAATCAGACTTGATACAATCAGTCTGCAGAAACACTTTGATTGACATTCTCCCTTTGTACGTGTCATCAGAGGGGGAAAGCCCCGCCCACTAGTGACCATCTCTCCCTCATTAACATTAATAGCCCTGAGTGAGAAGCAGCCGTCCGCCCTGAAAGTTTTTAAACTAATTTTTAATCAGTTGCTGAAAATAATAGCAGGCAGCACGGTGGCGCAGTGGGTAGCGCTCTCGCCTCACAGCAAGAAGGACGCTGGTTCAAGCCTCGGCTTGGTCAGCATTTCTGTGTGGAGTTTGCATGTTCTCCCCATGTTGGCGTGGGTTCCCTCCGGGCGCTCCAGTTTCCCCCACAGTCCAAACACATGAGTTTTGATGTGCGAATTAAGCGAGTAAACTCAAATGTTCAGCCATCAATTTACGCACAAATATCGCGATTTATCCGCGCTTTCTGAGTCTGGTGTGAACAGAGCATAAGAACACGTTCAACAGCCTTCAAATGTTAGCGGGGAATGGACGTTTTTAAAATTTCAGTATTGATTGGTAATGAATTCCGGTCTCGTGACAACCCTAGTTAGGATTAGGCAATATTTGGCTGAAATACAAACTCTGTAATCTGAGAATGCAAAAAAAAAACTAAATGTTGAGAAAATCAACTTTAAAGTGGACCTATTCTACAAGATGTAAAACAAGTCTCTGATGTCTCTTGAATGTGTATAGCAGGGCTATTCAATTAGTTTGGCATGGGGGCCGGTTCATGAAAAGCATCCCAAACGAAAGGCCGGAGAGATGTGACTACCTATATGAGTGATGACACAACAGCATATAAGAGCCCATATGCTGTATATATTTGCTCCTTAAGACACCCATGTTGGCTTTTTCTACATTAAAATGTTAATATATTGCATTTTGAAACTACATATTATTACTGTAGTGTACAAAGGACTTTTTACAAACATTCAAATGTTGTATTTCAGAGCACAACAGAAGCAGTGCATTGCTGCAGTAGGCTTCTTCTACATTTAGACACATTCATATGCTTGAACTGCACAACAATTAGTAATGCAACATTATAGATTTTGGTTGTACGATTATGAAGTTTTAAGAATAATCGTGGTTTCACGGTTATCACGTCTAATGTAAATTCAAGCTTTATATTAGGTAAGTAGCTATTTAGATTAACTGTTGTTGTCATCTGCATTCATGCATACATTCATTCATTCAATTTCTTGTCTGCTTAGTTCATTTATTAATCCAGGGTAGCCACAGCGGAATGAAGCACTAACTTATCCATTTTTTATGCAGCGGATGCCCTTCCAGCCGCAACCCATCTCTGGGAAGCATCCATTCACACACACACTCATACACTACGGACAATTTAGCCTACCCAATTCACCTGTACCGCATGTCTTTGGACTGTGGGGGGAACCGGAGCACCCAGAGGAAACCCACGCGAAGGCAGGGAGAACATGCAAACTCCACACAGAAACGCCAACTGAGCCGAGGTTCGAACCAGCGACCCAGTGATCTTCTTGCTGTGAGGCAACAGCACTACCTACTGCGCCACTGCCTCACCCTCATGCATACATAATCATTTTAATAATAATTTTTCTAACATATCTTTTGTTTGCATCGCACTGAAAGGCGCGCACAACTCTCACCGTGAGATGTTTTCTACTGCGTGCGCCCAGAAAGTCGCAAGCACATGGCTCTGCTGGCGCCCGCATATTGTCATATATTCTTACATTAGAAATAACAAACCTGCAAGTGTAAAAGACGTGATATGGTAACGGCCTCTGCTATAGATAATCCTGTGTGCGTGCGTATTAGCCTCGGTGTACTTTAAACTTAAAACTAGCGCACAGGCAACTTGGCATTTTGCAGCAGTTTCGTTTCGTTCCGTGCAACAGAAATGCGGCTTAGAGAAGACTTTACGATTATTAAACTGTGACGAATTAAAGTGCGGTTAATAGTGAAATCGGCTAATGGTTGCATCCCTATTAACGATATCAGTGCATTGTACAAATAACCTTTTCTAAAAACATGTTTTCGGCTGCCCGCACCACTCGCTTATGATGACTCGCGCTCTGTGCAGCCTTTAACTGCAGCTGGTGCTGTTATTGAACAGACGCACGTAACTTCAAAACTATAGCGGCCGTTTGTCGACTGAACTAAATTTATTTTCGATGTCTTGGTCACACTGTTTGAAGGGCCGGAACAAAGTGCCTCGGGGACCGGATTCGGCCCGCGGGCCGCCAATTGAATAGCCCTGGTGTATAGTGAAGCTGAAAACTGACCCTTTTAGGCTTTGAACTCAATTATGTCGTTTTGGTGACTGTCACTTTAAATGCAAGGGAGGAGCTACAAATGTGTCAGCATAGTGGCAGATCATAGATATATACACTAGATGTCGCCTGGCCTATTGTTGTCTATTGGACAGAATGCGTCAATAGCGCCGCCATCTTGGTACAGGGTAGCGCTCCTTTGAAATGAATGCGGGACCCAGGTACAGTGGAGGACTGTGTCCATCCAAAGCCAGAGATATTCACATATACACATATATCTATGATCGGGAGTTTTCCTGGATGTTAGTGTGTATTTTTTTTTTCTAATTACGAAAATTATAATTTTACATCACTTTTCTACATTGATGGATCAGTGATCTCACGGGCATTCCTGACAAAAAGCTTGTGTTTGTGTGTACAGAAATGTACTATTCACCCTCCCTGTTAAATGTGATTGAATCATGTCCTGAAACACAGCTCCTCTCCTGCTTTCACTTCTCATACTGACGGAGGGAGCGATTCGTTTGTGAATGAATACCCCGAATGACTCTTTCACTAGCGTTAGCTGACAATAATACAAGTTTCTGGCAGCGCAGCATCTCGTTGTCATATTTATTTTGCATTGTTTGCTGATTTTATTCAACAAAACTAGCATAAGCCAAGTGTTTAGTGCGAGTTGGAGCTGCTTTGCCGTATGGTGAATGTAGTAAGAGACTGTTATCATCAATAACGTTACCTGATTCGCGCAAAAGTTCAGAACATACAAAAACAGAAAAAAAACTTAATATTACCTATGAAATGTTCTGCCTTTGTGCTTTGTTTTCTTTGTTTGCTCGTTACTACACTCGTAGACAGCGCTAAAGTCCCGCATCTTCACGTAATAACACTGTCTTGTCTAGTGCGGTTGAATGACATTTGTCCTGGGAGCACTGTACCAATGTGGCGGCGCTATTGACGCATGATGAGGGTCCATATGCGATATCTAGTGTATATATCTATGGTGGCAGATTCAACAAGAAGATTAATGTCCTATGCTTATGAGGGAGAGATGGTCACTAGCGGGCGGGGATTTCCCCCTCTGATGACACGTATCCACCTTATTCTTCGGCGACGAGCGGGCGCAGCCATTCAAATATTTTTGGCTCGAGACTTCCGGTCTCATTCACTCCCATTCATTTTTAGACATTTAAAACTGCTCGTTTCTCTGTTTGATGTTGCAAACTGATATTTCCTTATTATATTACTGTACTTGGTCTATATACTCATCCAAACATTTGTATGTAGAGCAAGTACTTTGACCGTTTTCTGCCGTTTATTATTCCTAGTCATTTACATTTACATTTAGTCATTTAGCAGACGCTTTTATCCAAAGCAACTTACAAATGAGGACAAGGAAGCAATTTACACAACTATAAGAGCAACAATGAATAAGTGCTGTAGGCAAGTTTCAGGTGTGTAAAGTCTAAGAAGGAAAGTATTAGAATTTTTTTTTGTTTTTTTGTTTTTTTTAGCACAGTTAGTGGTATATCCAGAGAGGCAATTGCAGATTAGGAAGGAAAGTGGAGACTAAATAGTTGAGTTTTTAGTCGTTTCTTGAAGACAGCGAGTGACTCTGCCGTTCTGATGCAGTTAGGGAGTTCATTCCATCAACTGGGCAGATTGAATGCGAGAGTTCGGGAAAGTGATTTCTTCCCTCTTTGGGATGGAACCACGAGGCGACGTTCATCCACCGAACGCAAGTTTCTGGAGGGCACATACATCTGCAGAAGCGAGAGCAGATAAGAAGGAGCAAAGCCAGAAGTCACTTTGTAAGCAAACATCAGAGCTTTGCATTTGATGCGAGCAGCAACTGGCAGCCAGTGCAAACGGATGAGCAGCGGAGTGACATGTGCTCTTTTAGCTTCATTAAAGACCACTCGTGCTGCTGCGTTCTGAAGCAGCTGAAGAGGTTTGATAGAGTTAGCTGGAATCCCGGCTAGTAGAGAGTTGCAATAGTCCAGTCTGGAGAGAACAAGAGCTTGAACAAGGAGTTGAGCTGCATGTTCAGATAGGAAGGGTCGGACCTTTCTGATGTTACAGAGTGCGAATCTGCAAGATCAAGCAGTTCTAGAGATGTGGTCAGTGAAGTTTAGTTGGCCATCAATCGTTACTCCAAGGCTTTTCACCATTTTGGATGCAGTAATGGTTGCTCAATCCATCTGGATTCAAAAGTTATGATGTAGAGTCAGGTTGGCAGAAACTACAAGCATTTCCGTTTTTGCATTTCTCCCATAGGCGACTAAATCGGAAGTTCTAAGACAATCGCGAAAAACAGGCGCACTTCCACCTTTTTGGAATAAGGTCAATAAATGGAGAATGTCAATCGAAGTGTTTCTGCAGACTGTTTTTATTAGGTCTGATTATAAACAATAAAATGTATTAATTTTTACCATTAGAAGCTGTTTATATTCACTCACTGCTGACACACAACTGTGGCTGTGGCAACCCAGATTAATAAAGGGACTAAGCCGAAGGAAAATTAATGAAAGAATGAATCTTCATGGAACATGATCTAATATCCCAATGATGTTTGGCTTAAAAGAAAAATCCAGCCTAGTCTATTGCTAAAAATATATGTGTAACATAAGACTGGTGTGTTTTCCTCTCACATTACCGAAAAACAACACTGAAAAACAAGACAAATGTGTATCATAGTGTCCTATTTTTAAGCAATACAATGTTATTAATTGATAGCACCAAGGCAAAAGGCCTGTAATACAACAAGACCTGCCTATTTTTGATGTCTTCACTATAGTAAATAAACACATTCCTTACTGCTGACGTGTGTTTTGGGGTTTTTAACAAAGCTTTTGTGCTGTTTTTCCTCTTTTTTTGCAGGGTTGAAGTTAAAGTCCCAGAGCATCTGGTCATTCAGAAGAACAACAGAAGATGTGGCCGTCGAGTGCAGAAGAACATGTGTCTGTCTCCTACTGATCCATACTCAGGCATTCTCACCACCGGTAACACACACACATATATATACAGTATATACACTACCTGACTTAAGTCTTGTTGTCTATCCCAGTTGTAAGAGCAGCAAATAATAACTTGACTTCTAGTTGATCATTTGGCAAAGTGTCAGAAGGTGGATTTTCCTGCTGAATCATCTGCTGATCTGCATCCCAATCATCACCAATACTGCAGAAGACCTACTGGAACCAGCATGGAGCCAACATTCTCATAGAAATCAGTCAAGTTTGGTGAAGAGAAAATCATGGTTTGGGGTTATATTCAGTATGGGGGCGTGCGAGAGATCTGCAACATCAACAGCCTGAGGTATCAAGACATCTGTGCTGCCCATTACATTACAAACCACAGGAGAGGGACAATTCTCCAGCAGGATAGCGCTCCTTCTCATACTTCAGCCTCCACATCAAAGCTCCTGAAAGCAGAGAAGGTCAAGCTGCTCCAGGATTGGCCAGCCAGTCACCAGTCATGAACATTATTGAGTCGTCCAAGCTCATGACAGAGTCAGACACAATCTTCATTCTGTCTCCACTGCAGCAGGACTTTATATTCTATACTGGACATTATTTCTGTTCAGTGATGAGACTTTAGTCTAAGCAGAGTCAGACCTTACTGTCCTAATGAAATCATTCACAATCAAGACATGGTCATATTTTATTGTGCTCAAATAAGCAAAATCTAGAGGCCTTTGCCTTTCATATAAGCCACTTCTGATACCAAATGATCAACTAGAAGTTTAGGTATTGTTTGTTGTTCCGTAAACTTAAATAAGTGACAAGACATTTGTCAGGTAGTGAAGACATAAAAATACCCACATCTTCATTATTGCTTGTTTAGTATTTATATAATATTTATAAAAATATACATTAATGTTTTGAATTGGTATTTTAGAACATTTTATACAAATATTTGTTTATGTTTTCTTGTAATTATAATTATTAGCCCCTCTTTCATTTTATTTTATTTTTTGTTATATTTCCCAAACGATGTTTAACAGAGCAAGGAAATTTTCGCAGTATTTGAGATGATATTTTCTTCTGGAGAAAGTCTTATTTGTTTTATTTCGGATAGAATAAAAGCAGTTTCAATTAAGGTAAAAATTATTAACCACTTTAAGCTATTTTTTTACTGTCTATACAATAACTTGCCTAATTACCCTATCCTGCCTAGTTAACCTAATTAACCTAGTTAAACCTTTAAATGTCTTTTTAAGCTGTATAGAAGTGTCTTGAAGAATATCTAGTCAAATATTATTCACTGTCATCATAACAAAGATAAAATAAATCAGTTATTAGAGATGAGTTATTAAAACTATTATGTGCAGAAATGTGTTGAAAAAAAATCTGCTCTTAGTTAAACAGAAATTGGGGAAAAAATAAACAGCTAATAATTCTGACCTTAACTAAATATATATATATATATATATACAGTGGGTAACACGATCGCCTCACAGCATGAAAGTCGCTGATTTGAGCCCTGGCTGGGTCAGTTGGCATTTCTGTGTAGAGTTTGCATGTTCTCCTCGTGTCGGCGTGGGTTTCCTCCGGGTGCTCCGGTTTCCCCCACAGTCCAAACACATGCGCTATAGGGGAATTAACTAAATTGGCCGTAGTGTATGTGTGTGAAAAAGTGTGTATGGTTGTTTCCCAGTGTTGGGTTGCAGCTGGAAGGGCATTAGCAGTGTAATCAAATGCTGGATAAGTTGGTGATTCATTCCGCTGTGGCGACCTCTGATTAATAAAGGGACTAAGCAGAAGGAAAATGAATGAATGAGTGAAAATATAAATGTCAATCGCTGATTTTTTCCAACATTTTCCAGAATATATTGTTTTGTGTTCAACAGAAGAAGAAAAAATAAATAAAATTTAGATCCACTTGAGTGTGAGTAAACAATGAGGAGTTTTTTATTTTTCTGTGAACTGTCCCTTTAACAGTGATTGTGTAGTGAGTAATTGGTGTGTGTTGCGTTTCAGGCGTTACCGTAGATACAGATGAGCACTGGTGCTCTCAGATCAACAGACTGCAGCAGCTCATCGACAAACTGGAGTGTCAGGTCAATACATCCAAATATATACAATCAAACACACTATATTTTGTATGCTTTGAGCAAGCTGGTTTTTAGTTTTGATTTGCTTTTCATTTTAGAGTCCAAAGTTGGAGCCGCTGAAAGAAGATACACTGGCCAGCACATACAAATCAGTGAGTATCTGCAAGAACAAAAATTAAAATACTGTAATTATTCACCCTCATGCAGCGGTGTAAAGTAACTAATTACAAAATCTCAAATTACTGTAATTGAGTAGTTTTTCTCAGGAACTGTAATTTACTAAGTAGTTTAATAATGTGTACTTTTACTTCCCCTTGAGTACATTTTTAGTGCAGTATCGGTACTTTTACTCCACTACTTTATTTATTCTCGCCTATTGAGATTAGAAAATTCAGTCCTGTGATTCCTGTCCAGCCAAATCAGACATAGAATGTAAATTGCATTAAACTGAACTACTTATATGGCGAGGCAGTGGCGCAGTAGGTAGTGCTGTCGCCTCACAGCAAGAAGGTCGCTGGTTCGAACCCCAGCTCAGTTGCGTTTCTGTGTGGAGTTTGCATGTTCTCCCTGCCTTCCCGTGGGTTTCCTCCGGGTGCTCCGGTTTACCCCACAGTCCAAAGACATGTGGTACAGGTGAATTGGGTAGGCTAAATTGTCCGTAGTGTATGAGTGTGTGTGTGGATGCTTCCCAGAGATGGGTTGCGGCTGGAAGGGCATCCGCTGCGTAAAAACTTGCTGGATAAGTTGGCGGTTCATTCCGCTGTGGCGACCCCGGATTAAAAAAGGGACTAAGCCGTCAAGAAAATGAATGAATGAATGAACTACTTATAATTTATAATCGCAGCAAACTATATGGAAGCATTAAAAGTGTCCAAGAAAGAGACAGGCCCGGATTAAGAATTCAGAGGCCCCTGGGTCCAATGTCTTGTAGCCTCCTACCTGGGCGCAGTCCTATAGTTGAAATAAAAAATAAGATTAATATACTTTTTAATAAAATTAATCCATGATGTATTGCCAGCATTTTTTAAATAAATGATAAACACTACATATATTTCTAGTCAACAAAGATTTAACTTATTTTTAAAGCATTTAAAGCACTTTAAAAATATACTAATACAGCCAGTGAAAATGAATAGATTTTAATATAGTTGTTTTTAGTTGAGAGATTTTAATATAGTTGTTCAGGTTCACTGAAGCAGTACTAAAATTTATATTTAAGGGTGTTTATAATCTATAACTTCTACACACTTATAATGCATATGATTTGGATATCTCTCCAATCCAGTTCATTCTATGAGTCCTCCATAATACACACACTTATTAATGATTCCTACTTGTCTTCCTCGTGATGAAGAGTAGGCAATATCTGATATGTAGTAGGAGAAAAAAGAAGAATGAGTTCATCACATGCTGGATTCGATCCGGGTTCATGATTGATCGCCTCAAAACATGTTGCCATGCGCTTTACGAGCTACGCCACTCACGCTGATGTTCGCCGCTCTATTTAGTTATGTTGTCTCTGTCAATCATACGGTGATGGGCGGGAATCACTCAACGAGGTGCGCTATTTGCACTTAGCCTAAATAGACACTGCAAAATCTGCACTCAACGTCAGGTCAATGTCAATGTCCAACCTAAAATCAACCTAAAATCAACATCTAATGATGCTACAGCTTGACGTTGTGTGGACGTTACCACTATGACGTGTAGCAGATGTTGGATTTTGGTTGCTATACCTGATGAATAAATGTCAATATTTTACATCAATATGACTTTGGTTTAGGATGTTGGCTTGACGTTGGATTTTGGCCACTTTCTAACAACCTAAAATCAACCAAATATCAACGTCATTTGACATCGGTATTGGACATCAAAGTTATGTTGTCTTTAGACGCTGGTCACCTGACATCACAACCTAACTTAATATTAACATCTTATGACGTTGTGTGCCTCTAGAGCAATAAATAAATGCACTACAGAATGTTACGTTTACACACTTATCCACAAACTGCATGTAAATGCATCAGCTTTTCACAGCTTAATACTCACTACTCTTTTGAAAGGTCTACTTTTTAACACATACTTTGAGTAATATTTACTTTTACTCTATGTGGCGAGGGGGCGGGGCCGAGAGCTGTAGGAATGGAATGAGGCCACCGTGTAAGTGAATGCACCTGTGCTGCGCACCGGCCTCGGATCCCACGGAAGGAGCTCTGGACTATAAGAGAAGGAATGATGGCAGAGGAAGCCAAGAGAGGACCGGGCCCGGGAATATTGTTTTACTTTTGCTTTCAGTTTGACGACAGTCTCCGTGAGGAGCTGCCGTCCGTTTGTTTGAATTTAGACGGTTGTCTCCGTGAGGAGCTGCCGTTACTGTTATTAATAAATCATTTAAAAACTGTGTCGGTTCTCCGCCTCCTTCTTCCCAAAGGGCCGTGAACTTCATTACAGTGGTGCCGAAGCCCGGGAGAAGGAGGGACACGTTGTCCAGATGCCCTCGCCGCTGAGAGAGGGGGCGAGTGTTCGGGAGTTAACCCGAGTGGGGAAGAAACCCGTTCGTCTGCTCTGAGTGCCGGGGCGGCCTGAGGCTGGCGAGGAAAGGATCTGCCTGCTGCCGTCTCCCAGCATGGGGAGGAGCAGGGGACGCGGGGCTCACCACCGGAAGGGAAAGAGCTGAAGGGAGCCATCCCACAGAACCCGGGGGAGTCGCCGCGATCCGCCATGATGCCGTAGCCTGCATCCGTCCACCGAAGCGGGAGCGGAGCAGGAGACCAGAGATGCTGCCAGCCAGCCAGAACCGCCGCCGGACACCAGAAGATGAACGGGTGGATAGATTCCTCCACAGGGCTTGCAGCACGTCGTCGCATCTCTCAGCTGGTGGAGGACCGAGTGGCATCGTGTCTGGAGAACCGAACCCCTTAACCCCTTTTTTTTTTTTCCTCTCTCCCCTTTCTCGGTCCACTCTGTCTTTCCTCCTTTTTTCCATCTCCTTTTCTCTCGGCCCGTCTCATGGGTCTCGCGGGTGCCCTTGGCCTGTGATGGGAGATGGGGGTATGTCACGAGGGGGCGTGGCCGAGAGCCGTGGGAACAGAATGAGGCCGCCGCGTAAGTGGATGCACCTGTGTTGCGCACCGGCCTCAGATCCCACGGAAGGTGCTCTGGACTATAAGAGGAGGAACGATGGCAGAGGAAGCCAAGAGAGGACCGGGCCCGGGCATATTGTTTTATTTCTGCTTTCGGTTTGACGGCAGTCTCCGTGAGGAGCTGCAGTCACTGTTATTAATAAATCATTTAAAAACTGCGTCGATTCTCCGCCTCCTTCCCGGCGGCCAAAGGGCCGTGAACTTCATTACACTCTACTTTAATTACATTTTTAGCCAAGTAATGGCCAAAGTATGATTTTCAGCACTCTTTCCACCACTGCTCTCATGTCATTTCAATCCCCAGAGATCTTCATTCATTTACATTTAGTCATTCAGCAGACGCTTTTGTCCAAAGTGACTTTCTCTGTCCAAAGGACTGGCTCTGGTCTTTGTAAAATATGTGTAACTCAATCAAATCTGCACTTGTAATCATTTTTTTTTCTTAAAGAAGCAGTGTGTAAATAAAAAATCATCATAAATAAATAATGACAGATTCATCACTGTTTCTCCGCCTGATGATTTGATGATTGTGTTTGTTCTAGAACATTCTGCTGGTGCAGAGACAGATGAGCGTGATGGAGAATGATCTCGAGGAGTTTCAGAAAGCCCTGAAAAGCTACGCCGACACCACCGCCAACCAGAACGACAACCTACAGTAAGGAAAACACAGATTTACTAGAGATACGAATCATAGAATAAACCTATGAGATCACAAAGAGTTCGAGTTTTTGTCATAAAAATTTTTACAGTGTTGTAATAAATGTCAATTTTTGGATATTATGATTTATGTATTATCTTAAATGTGAATAAATACACTTGGTTTCCATTGATGGATGGTTTGTTAGGATAGGACAATATTTAGCTGAGGCACAACTATTTGAATAATAAATCTGTAATCCTAGGTTTTAAAAATAATTTAAAAATACTGCGAAACCAAAGCGCTTATTATTTTTGCTTTGTTTTATTAATGTATATTTGCTTGAAATATATTCATATCACAGTTTGAGCCTCGGCTGGGTCAGTTGGCGTTTCCGTGTGGAGTTTGCATGTTCGCCCTGCGTGTGGTACAGGTGAATTGGGTAGGCTAAATTGTCCGTAGTGTATGTGTGTGAATGAGTGTGTATGGATGTTTCCCAGAAATGGGTTGCAGCTGGAACGACATCTGCTGTGTAAAACATGTGCTGGAGAAGTTGGTGGTTCATTCCGCTGTGGCGACCCCTGATTAATAAAGGGACTAAGCCGAAAAAAATTAATGAATGAATATATATATTTATATATATAGCTGCAAAACTAAATATTGCAATGTCCGATTTTTTCAATATCGTGCAGCCCTAGTTTTGAGTAATATAATGTATTTTTGGCTATTGCCAAAGAATATACATTTGAAACATGTATTTTGGTTCAAAGTCACATATTTCAAAAGAATATTAACCATGCGAATCCTGACTTATTCTGAAAATCGATGTATTTTTTAAGAAATGGTTTAATCCTTTGTTATTCAATACATACATTTTTATAGCTCAAATAATGTGATATAGAATATACAGTGCATCCAGAAAGTATTCATAGAGCTTCACTTTTGCATCTAAGCTGAGTGATCGGGGGAGAAGGGCCTTAGTCAGGGAGGTGATCAATAATCCAATGGTCACTCTGTCTGAGCTCAAGCGTTCTTCTGTGGAGAGAGGAGAACCTTACAGAAGGACAGCCATCTGTGCAGCAATCCACCAATCAGGCTTGTGTGGTAGAGTGGTCAGATGAAAGACCATCCCTGTCTGGAAGTTGCCAAAAGGCATCTGAAGGACTCTCAGACCGTAAAAAACTAAACTCTCTGCTCTGATGAGACTCAAACTGAACTCTTTGGAGTGAACGCCAGGCGTTACGTTTGGAGAACAGCAGGCAGCGCTCATCACCAGGCTAACAGCATCCCTACAGTGAAGCATGGTGGTGTTGGCATCATGCTGTGAGGATGTTTTTCAGCAGCAGGAACTGGAAGACTAGTCAGGATAGAGGGAAAGATGAATGCAGCAATGCACAGATACATCCTGAATGAAGACCTGCTTCAGAGTGCTCTTGACCTCAGATAGGTGTGACGCTTCATCTTCCAGCAGGACAATGACCCAAAGCACACCGCCAAAATATCAATGGAGTGGCTTCACAACAACTCCGTGAATGTCCTTGAGTGGCCCAGCCAGAGCCCAGACCTAAAGGCTGATTTATACTCCTGCGTCAAACGCCGGCGTATGCTATGGCGCTGACACATAGCCCCTCGCCGTGGCCGTTGGCGTCGCTGACGTGCACCTCTCAAAAAATTTAACTACACGTCGCAACGACACGTAGCGCAAGCTCTGTGATTGGTTGGCTTGTTAGCGCTGACGAGTCTGGGCGGGACTGAGAGCCGCGTGAATGGTGCGAGCCCGATGGAGCGATTGTTTACAAGTGTAGAGTCTCGTGAAGGAGCTCCGGATGGAAAGTTTTGTTTTGTGTTTACCTCATAGTTAAAGTTGTTGCACGTCCGCCGGTTCCTGCCTCAAAATGAGCGAGTTTGAGCCACTTGTACATCCAGGAAGTGTTCAGGAAAAGCAAAACAGCAGAGAAGAAACTCGACACAGAGGAACATTTACACCTCACTGCTAACTAGTGTTTCAGAAGTGTTAATGCAGACCAACAGAGACAGCGCGCAGAAGTATAATTGCACAGCTACGCGCGTTGCATGCGCCGTGGGTTACGCCGGTCACTTGACGCAGAAGTATAAACCAGGCTTAAATCCTATTGAACATCTCTGGGGAGATCTGAAAATGGCTGTACACCATTGCTTTCCATCCAACCTGATAGAGCTTGAGAGGTGCTGCAAAGAGGAACAGGCGAAAATTCCCAAAGACAGGTGTGCCACGCTTGTGGCATCATATTCAAAAAGACTTGAGGCTGTAATCTCTGCCAAAGATCCCTAGTAGCAAAGAATTCTGGCCCGGGTTTGGCAGAGGTGACACCATTTTTAAGGCGGCACACAAGATTTGGGCCAGATGAAAAACGTAGTATTTGGCCCAGATTTAAAAATTTGATAAGTGGGCCATGTGAGTTTGGCCAGTCTTGACCCACATTTAAAATACACTAAAATCATTTTTGAGTAAAGAAAAAAAATTCTACCAATCAGGTCACTTTGAGAAAAAGCGTGCCCATAGTGTGCCTAAAGCGCATCACTCCATGGGTTTATCAATTTCATTGCAATCGTGACACACCAACCTATCTGGCCCAGTTCAGGCCCAGTTATGAGTTATTAACTCGGCTGAGACTTGGCCCAGATATGGTCTGTGTTTGGCCCTTGTCTGGAAGCCAGATTTGGTCCAGTCATGTACCGTAATTCACTGCGGCATGTGGGCCAAGCAAAACCTGATTGTGTGGGCCAGAGCTGGGCCAGAGAAATTTTGCTATGTGGGATGCATCAACAAAGTATTGAGAAAAGGCTGTGAATACTGATGTACATGTGATTTTAAAGCTTTTTTATTTTTAATAAATTTGCAACAATTTCAAAAACTCTTTGTTCACATTGTCATTATGGGGGATTGTGTGTAGAATGTCGAGGAAATAAATTAATTTAATCCATTGTGGAATAAGGCTGTAGCATAAACAAATGTGGAAAAAAAGAAGCGCCATCAATACTTTCCGGATGCTCTGTACATGCAGGAAGAAATATCACTTTCAATCTTAGGCTTCAATCTTTCAGTTGTCTGAACAAACACTGATTCTAAAACCATCCACATGCAACTTGATTGAAATTAACAGAATTAAGACACATGTCTTCATAAAGACCGTACTCTATATGTAGTCATAAGGCCTAGTGTACATTTTGTGGCAAATGAATGAAATATAAAACACATCTCTTTTATGATTACATAGAAAAGTCATTTGTGTTTCTCTGAAACGCTGCAGGAGTAACTGTAAGCATTGAGTTTAGCGCTAATGTTCCCGTCAGATGATGTTAGCACTGATTAGCTCTGTGTTTCTGCATCAGTGTTTCCATCCAGAAGCTTCCTGAGAAGAGCTGCTACATCATCTATGAGTTCTGGCAGGACCGCATCTCCTGGATGAGGTGAGTGTGTGCCTGTCTTATGTCTGTGTAATGATTTAGAGAGCCCGTTCAGGGGTTTTCAGAAATCAAATCCTAATTAAGTTTATTTTTGCGAGCAGAAGACAAGCACGGCCTGCTCTGAGGGTCTGTTCTGCCTCCTGCTGAGTCCTGCGTCTGCTAGACACACACACACACACACACACACACACACACACACACACACACACACATTTACATTACTGTGACACAGTTTGGGATCACAATTACACACACACACACACACACACAATGGGATGTCACACACACACACACACACACACACACACACACAATGGGATGTCACAATTACACACACACACACACGTTTGTTTTTGTGAAAAGTGGGGACATTACATAGGTTTCCATTCATTTTATACTGTCCAAACTGTATACTATATTGCCCCCACCCCACCCCTAAACCCAACCATCACAGGAGACTGTGTTCTGTAGGATTTATAAGCATTTTGAGAAATAAGGACGTCACCAATGTCCTCATATTTCACCTCCTTTTTGTAATACCTGTGTCATACCCATGTCACTATACAGATTTGTGTCCTGATATGTCACAAAAACGCGTACACACACACATACACACACACACACACACACACACAGAGAGACCATGATTACACTGACTCAAGGAGGAATCTGATATAAGAGACTAAACTGGAGACAGAAGTCAATAAAAACGTTCAGAAATAAACAACATTCACATTTTAAACAATGATTTAATATTATATTTTGGTGTATTTTTGATCAAATAAGACTTCCATAAATCTCTACCCCCCTAACCTTGATTTAGAGATCTACATAAGCGAGATGAGTGTGTGTGTGCATTTGTATGTGCACCTCTGCGTTTTGCAGGCAGATTGCTGAGAGTCTTTAAGGAGACTCATTTCAGATTAGCAGATGGTCTCGTCTAGTAGCACAAATTTCCCAAACACACACACACACACACACACACACACTGATCTCCAAGATTTACACGTGACGCCTCGTGTTACCTAATCTCATCTGTGATGCTTGACATGATGTGGATCTCATCTTCCCCTTAAAGAGACAGCGAGCTTGTCGGCAGCTAGCTCTCTGCAACTCTCACATGGTCGCCCACTGAGGCTAAGGCCCCGTTTACACTAGTGCGTTTTAGTTTGAAAACGCATAAGTTTTGCTACGGTTACGCCAACCGTCCACACTACGCCGGAGTTCTCGAGCGCCGAAAACGGAGCTTTTTGAAAACGCTGGAGAGGCCGTTTTCATTCTGAAACGCTGCTGCTCCGTCTCAGTGTGGATGGGGAAAGACGGAGACATCTGAAAACGGAGGCGGGGCTGCTGACGTTCGCCTATCTGATTGGGGCTTTTCCTCAATATTAAGTAGCCCACACACAGTTCAGTCTCGCATCCTCTTCTTGTAAGTTAAGACTTCGCAAGTTTGATCAAGGCTGCAGTCTCCCCCTTCTCAGTTTGATATGGAAAACATACCGAGGACACGGGTAAATCTTCTAAGGGAACAGTGTACTTTATAACTTCATTCACATCACCTTGGCTACGTTGTTTCACTTTCTCAACAATAAAATGTAAACATGATATAAGGAACTGCCTATTTTCTTTTTAATATCAGAAAACTTAACAGACAGCAGAAATGTTGAGGCGTCGTGCTGGATATATGAGCGTCATCGTCACTGTGTGGATATTTATAACAAAACGGAGCCGATAACAACTGCCTCCTTTCAATTTCAGTGAAAATACGAAACGCACCCTCTCTTTTGCTGAATATCAGTTTTAATAATCGATAATTATAAAAGTATAACATACAATAAGTTTATACATTGTAGGAAATAAAGACGAGCGATCAGTCAATGTACCTGGATTAATCATTAACTTATCTTTGCGCTTTACCCGTGAACAAGTAACTTAATAGATGTCAATGACCAAAGTCAGGGAATTGGCTTATGTCGTTAGATAAAGACAACAACATGAATGAATTATCACGTTTAGCAAATATAGTGAGATTAGATCCAGCGGGAGATGCGTGATGAGCAGTCCGACAAGCAGAGCTCTCATCTGGGTAGACAGGCTGGAGCGCTTGCCCGAGAGTGTGTGTGTGGTCACGTGATGTGCGTTTTCAGCGTTTTGGTGTGGACGGAGAGCAGTTCAGAAACGCTGGGTAAAACGCGAGTGTGGACGCGGATCGTTTTCATTCTACAACGCCGATTTAAAACTAAAACGCACTAGTGTAAACGGGGCCTAAGTAGGGCTGGATGGGAGACCACATGGGAAAGCTAGGTTGCTGCCGGAAGTGGTGTTAGTGAGGCCAGCAGGGGGCGCTTAACCTGTGGTCTGTGTTTGTCCTAACGCCCCAGTATATTGAAGGGGACTCTATACTGCTCTGTGAGCGCCGTCTTTTGGATGAGACGTTAAACCGAGCTCCCGACTCTCTGTGGTCATTAAAAATCCCAGGATGTCCTTCGAAAAAGAGTAGGGGTTGGTTTAACCCCGGCATCCAGGCCAAAGTTGTCCACTGGCATGTTCATATCGTAATTGGCTTCATTACTCTCTCCCCTCTCCACCAATCAACTGGTGTGTGGTGTGCCGCAAAATGGCTGCCGTCATGTCATCCAGGTGGATGCTGCACACTAGTGGTGGATGAGGAGATTCCCCCCATTGTGTAAAGCATTTTGAGTGTCTAAAAAAGCGCTATATAAATTTAAGGAATTATTATTATTAATTATTATTATTATATAAAGTCTGCATGAGCTAGAAGCTGCAGTATATAAAACTGATATAAACATGTAAAGCTTGCAGATTGTCACTTCCACCTAAATTGGTCAACGATTGTTTTCACGTCACCTCATACTTCAGTTTCTCATCAAATCTTCAGACCAATTAAATGCTCTCTAGTATCTGACATGCCCCGCCCCCTTCTTCTCATTGGCTTTTCATTTGATGCGCTTGAGCTCAACCACTCTCACTGGCAGAGCTGTGATGAAGCAGAATGTTATTGGCTGTTTTTTTTAAAAGGGGAGGAGCTACTCCATGTCCCACCCTCTCTTCATTTTTCAGTTGAGATTAAGTCAAACATCGAATAAAAAAATGCACATTTTAAAGCACTTCATGGGACCTTTAATGCAAAGTAGCTCAACTAAATGTCCTGCATGCACATTTGGAGGATGTTGTTGATTGCTACATGTCATAATGTGAGTTTGTGTGTGTGTTTCTCTGCAGTTATTTGCAGTCTGACGCCAGTAAGATGTTCCAGCGCTGCATCATAGACATGCTGGAGGATCCAGAGATCGTCTCCACAATGCTCATGCCAGGTATAAGACAGCTAATTATTAAAGTTAAAGTTTTGAATAGTCTCTCTGAAATGGGGTATACTGTATGCCGAAGCATGCTAATAGGACTTTAATTTGCCAGTAACCTGGGTTAAGCGCTTCCGGCGAATTGAATGCCAATGCAAAATCCGACTCGTTTAAGGTCTGTTTTCTTTAAAAATCAGCGATCTCCACTAGCTGAGTGATATCCGATATAAAGTGGGTCTCAGATTATACAAGTAGCACTGCATTAAATTACATTTCCCCCGCCATGTCTTTATAATATGAGCATTTATTTTACTCTAGTATATTCAATAGAGCTTCTGCATTAGCCTGCCGATTCTGACGGGCGCGTGCGAGTAAACAGCTTTTTGTCTCGTTTTACGCTTGAGCAACTAAATGCATGCTAAAGTTTATTTAAATGAATGTATTTTAATGACATTGCAACATCGATGCTGTAAAAGGAACCGTATAAAATGGAAAAAAGTTCACAATAACAGGTCACTGGAAGTGTATCAGCATGGGAACAGCACTAGCTCGGCATATACCCTATTAAAACCCCATTTGTAAGTGTTTCCATGTTGTGGATGTAGGGTTTATGCAAGTGAGCTACTTCGGTCATGTTGATGTAGATCAGTAGCAGGCGAAAGATTCGAAAATATAATGACTCGTTAAAGTGATTCGGAGTCGAATCTTTCTTTTGAGAGACAATATCTTTGTTCATCATGCACCTTTTTATTAACCACTGTGCAGACTGTTTAAGGACCTTAGCTACTTTGGTCATGTTAATGTAAATCGCTAGCAGACATAATATTCGTAAATATAAAGACTTATTAAAGTGATTCAGAGTCGACTCTTTCTTTTGGGAGACAATATCTTTATTTATTATTATTATGCACTTTTTTTATTAATAACTTTGCAGACTGTTTAGGGACATTTTAAGAACAGATTCATTACAAACAAAAAATAAAATCTTTTTCAGAAACCCATATAATCTACTCTTTAATCATGGTGCCGAATGCACTTATTATTAATAAGTTCTGACGAATCATCTCTCTAATATTCATCTAATATTTATCTGTTTGTTTCTCGCAGCGTCCTGGTGGATCATGACAAACAACTAACAGCACGCAAAACACCATGCAGAACCCCAACCTGAAATCTGACCCTGGTGTGTCTTTATGAATTAATAACTAGCTCTAAAAAATCAGATGCATCATCTGTGCGCGTGGCACACTGCATTATAGATCATGTCTGTCTGATTGTTCACTGAAAACAAAAGGTGTTACGCAGGCTTGTGCATCATTAAGAACTGAATTCACACGCTTTTACATTCGCTTCAATTCCTGAATTTGAATTGAGGCTGAAAACGGGACACAGAAATGCTAAATTACAGAAAACAGAATAAGAATTACATCAAAAAGGCATTAATTTGAAGAAAATAATGTAAATGTTGTAAAATAAATTTAATTTAATTAAATTAATTTAATTTAATTATTTCATTTTTTAATTTAAATTAATTAAATTTTATTTTATTTTGTTACTTAATTTAGATTAATTATTTAATTTTATTTATCTTAATTTTATTTTATTATTTTATTCAATTTTAAATTTAATTTAATTTAATTATTTATTTATTATTATTTTATTTTAATTTATTTTTTAATTTAATTAAATTTTATTTTATTTTATTTTGTTACTTAATTTAGATTAATTATTTAATTGTATTTATCTTAATTTTATTTTATTATTTTATAAAATTTTTAATTTAATTTAATTTAGTTTAAAATTTAAATTTAATTTAAAAATAAATGTATATAAGTATTTTAAGTAATATCGGATTGTGTTATCAAGTTTATTTACATTCAATTAAATTAAAATTATGTTTATTTTAAGTAATTATGTTAAGTTAGTTCTAATGCACATTGATTAAATATTTAATTTTTAATAGTTTTGATGGCTTGTTTCAAAAGTTTAATGTTGTGTAAATAAATAGGTAAATAAAAAATGGATCAGGGAATAAATAGGCATAATTAGTCAAAGATATGTGTATGTTTTGGAGCTTAGTGTGTGAAACTAATGAAATTCCTCAGTGCTTGTATTGAATTTGTTTGAGATTGTAATTTCCTCGATTACCAGTTGACTTCAGATTGAATCGACTCTTCAGTTCTGAATTGTGTTCATCCTCGACACTACAGGCATGTCTGTACAATTCCTCGCATGTATATAAAATAAACTGCATAATTTGCTGCATTCTGTGATGAAGCTTGTCAAGCCGGTAGCTTTGAAGCAGATTCAGTCGATCAAGAAGAAAAACAAGACCATAATTAAAGCAAAAAAGATCTGCAACACCTTTAAGGTCATCTTTACTCCTCTGGATACCGGAACATGAAACTGCATGCGTTTAGGAGATGTTTTATAGTGTCAGCCAGGTTATTTCTCAAGAGCAGTTTGTGGATAGAATAGACTTTTGATGGAGATGTACAGTCCTGTCATTTCTCTGTAAACCTTCCTAACGGTGTTTAGAGCAGTGTTTCTCAACCACGTTCCTGGAGGACCACCAACACTGCATGTTTTGGATTTCTCTTTTGTCTGTCACACACATCACAGGTCTTTCAGTCTCGGCTAATGAGCTGAGGATCTAAGTCAGATGTGTTTGGTTAAGGAGACATGGAATATGCACAGAGCTGGTGGTTCTCCAGGAACGTGGTTGAGAAACACTGTTTTAGAGGACTAGTTCACACAAATCATTCATTTTCTCACTGAATTATACTCAGAAACTGCAATGATTGAAAATGCCTTGTGTTTAATTGTGAAAAGACTGAAATATAATTATACAGATTATATAGATTTAAATATAAAGAATTATTATTATGTTATAATCAACTTGATAATTATATAGAATTAAAATGATCAGAATATATTTCTACAATGTTTTAAAATTATATATATATATATATATATATATATATATATATATATATATATATATATATATATATATATATATATATATATATATATATATAAATGAGTTATTGCAAAGAAAATAAATACAAACCACTACTTTTGACAGAATTTTATTTATGGATTTTTACTTTTTTTTATCTTATTTAATATTTTCCTCCAACATATTTATTTGGGTCTATTATTTATTTTTTGGGTGTATTAGTTTATTTATATATATATATATATATATATATATATATATATATATATATATATATATATATATATATATATATATATATATATATATACATACATACATACATACATACATACATACATACATACATACATACATACATACATACATTAATTTTGTCTAATTTTATTCAATTTAAACTCAGCTAATGCCAACTTAACAATTTACATTTTTGTAAAGTCAGTTTGATGTAATTTAAGTTCAAATGACTCATTAATTTAATTAGATTCAACTTTAAACTTTAGATATAAGCAAACCATGTAATTTATAACAATATACACTCACTGGCCACTTTATTAGGTACATCTGTCCAACTGCTGGTTAATGCAAAGTTCTAATCAGCCAATCACATAGCTTCAGCTTAATGCATTTAGACTGATAGACATGGTCAAGACGATCTGCTGCTGTTCAAACTGAGGATCAGAAGGGAAAAGAAAGGGGATTTAAGTGACTTTTAACGTGGCATGGTTGTTGGTGCCAGACGGGCTGGTCTGAGTAATTCAGAAACTGCTGATCTGCTGGGATTTTCACGCACAACCATCTCTAGGGTTTACAGAGAATTGTTCGAATGAGAGAAAATATCCAGTGAGCGGCAGATCTGTGGGCGCAAATGCCTTGTTGATGCCAGAGGTCAGAGGAGAATGGCCAGACTGGTTCCAGCTGATAGAAAGGCAACAGTAACTCAAATAAGCACTCGTTATAACCGAGCTCTGCAGAAGAGCATCTCTGAACACACAACATGTCCAACCTTGAGGCGGATGGGCTACAGCAGCAGAAGAGCACACCGGGTGCCGCTCCTGTCAGCTAAGAACAGGAAACTGAGGCTACAATTCACACAGACTCACCAAAACTGGACAATAGAAGATTGGAGAAACGTTGCTGCTCTGATGAGTCTCCATTTCTGCTGCCACATTCGGATGGTCGGGTCAGAATTTGGCGTCAGTAACATGAAAGCATGGATCCATCCTGCCTTGTATCAGCGGTTCAGGCTGGTGGTGGTGGTGTAATGGTGTGGGGGAGATTTTCTTGGCACACTTTGGGTTCATTAGTACCAAATGAGCATCAACGCCACAGCCTATCTGAGTATTGTTGCTGACCATGTCCATCCCTCATGATGACAGTGTCTCCATCTTCTGATAGCTACTTTCAGCAAGATAAAGCGTGAATCATCTCAGACTGGTTTCTTGAACATGACAATGAGTTCACTGTACTCAAATGGCCTCCACAGTCAGCAGAACTCAATCCAATAGAGCACATTTGGGATGTGGTGGATCATCATGGATGTGCAGCCGACAAATCTGCAGCAACTGTGTGATGCTATCATGTCAATATGGAGCAAAATCTCTGAGGAATATTTCCAGTAGCTTGATGAATCTACGCCATGAAGGATTAAGGCAGTTCTGAAGGCAAAAGTGGGTCCGACCTGTATTAGTAAGGTGTACCTAATAAAGTGGCCGGTGAGTGTATGTTTAATACTGTTTTCTATAGCATTTATGAGCATGCTGAAATAAATGGAAAACATTTACAAAATAAAGATTCAGGGGTAGATTTTTTTTTTGCCTCAATGTTAACAGCATGTTTAATGTACATAATGTAAATGAACATATAATAAAAGCCCTACTTTTCTCTCTGTATACAGGGAAAATCAAGTGAGTAAATGATGATTTATGGTGATCCATTCCTCAAGTTCACTACATATAAGGTCCTGGTTTGACTTTTACTGTTTGATAAACATGCAAACCTGCTAGTTCTTGTACTGTTCATGCATCTTAACTGAAAAACACAACCTTTGCTTTACTTTTTTATTTTCCCTTTGTGTGGTTTGGTCTATTGAATGAAAATAAAACTCGACTGATTAATCTGTGTGTGGTTTTTCTTCTTTTATGATTAATAACTGCAAAACTCTGTGAATATAGAGTAATATGCAAGACTTTAAGAAGTAAGAAATGTTAGATATATATATTTTCCAAGTAATTAGTAAAGATCTGTGGGCTCTGTCATAAAGACACGGTTCAGTGTTTTTTCTTGGCTCTTCTGAACTGAAGCAGAAATATCCAGCGCTCAGGCGACACGCAGTAATTGGAACATTTAAGTTTGTGTCAACATCAGTAATTGGACGTTGATTTAAAATGTGCAAAAAAAACACCAACACACATGCACTCGAGCGAATATTAGCCCCTTTAATCTATTTTTTTCCTGAAGTCTACAGAACAAACCATCTCCTGATGAAAAATCCAGCTTAAACCAGCCTAGGCTGGTTGGCTGGTTTTAGCTGGTCGACCAGCCTGGTTTTAGAGGGGTTTTGGCCACTTCCATGCTGGTTTCCAGCCATTTCCAGCCTGTTCTTAGCTAGTCAGGCAGGGAGATGACCAGCTAAAACCAGCTTGACCAGCCTCTGGGAGTCCAGCTATATCCAGCTTAAACCAGGCTGGTTTTAGCTGGATTTGGCTGGTCATTTTCTAGCCTGACCAGCTAAGACCAGGCTGGAAATTGCTGGAAACCAGCCTGGAAATGGCCAAAAGCCCTCTAAAACCAGCATGGTCGACCAGCTAAAACCAGCCAACCAGCCTAGGCTGGTTTAAGCTGTTTTTCAGCAGGGTCGTTGTACAATAACTTGCCTAATTGCCCTAAACTGCTTAGTTAACCCAATTAAACCCCTAGTTAAGTCTTTAAATGTCACTTTAAGCAGAATAGATGTGTCTTGAAAAAATATCTAGTCATCTGTGTGGTTCAAAAACACTATAGTATTTATTTACTGTAAGTTACAGTACTACCCTGCTTAAAAATCCAGCTTAAACCAGCCTAGGCTGGTTGGCTGGTTTTAGCTGGTCGACCAGCCTGGTTTAAGAGGGGTTTTGGCCATTTCCAGGCTGGTTTCCTGCCATTTCCAGCCTGGTCTTAGTTGGTCAGGCTGGAAAAAGACCAGCCAAATCCAGCTGAAACCAGCTTGACCAGCCTGGTTTAAGTTGGATATAGCTGGTTTTGGCTGGACTCCCAGCTTGGCTTGCCTGGTCAAGCTGGTTTTAGCTGGTCATCTCCCAACCTGACCAGCTAAGACCAGGCTGGAAATGGCTGGAAACCCGCCTGGAAATGGCCAAAACCCCGCTAAAACCAGGCTGGTCTCTCAGCTAAAACCAGCCAACCAGGTTAGGCTGGTTTAAGCTGGATTTTTGAGCAGGGTATAGTATTTTGTTTCCATATAGCATGCCTAGTTATAATGATATGTATTTGGACGCACACATAGGCTACTTTGTCTATTTCATCTAGCCTATTAAAATAACAGAAGCACAACAAAATTACAGCAACAAACAAAATCATTTAAAATAATCTAGCTAAACCAAAAAAAAAAAAAAAAACTGCGTCAGTAATGATGAGCGGGTGTTTGTTCATCAGTGGCTGCAGGTGTTTTGCATTTAAGAGACTTTAAAAAGCCTCCGTTTGTGACGCTTTAGGTTATGATGAATGTTTGTTTGTTGTGGGACGTGTAGGATAAGATAAGATAAGATAAGATAAGATAAGATAAGATAAGATAAGATAAGATAAGATAAGATAAGATAAGAGTCGGGGAGTTAAGTGTTGTGTTGTGGTGTGTGTGTATAAAACTAGAATCTAAATTCTGCACATTTCATAGATTTGATTATGAAACTCCGCCATATTCAATATCTTCATCTGCCGCGAATTAATGTGAATGTGACCACATTAACCACATGTTGTGCTTTTACACATGAAACCAGTTGAATTTGCGCCATTAATTCTAAAAACATTTACCACAAAGTCAATCACACCCGGACAAATAACTCCTGCACAAAAATGTATTTTTGCATATGCTTTGTTCTGATTTGTTTTTTATGCACACTGTGAAACGGAGTCTTTTGGTGTGTTTGATCAAACTCTCAATTGGATTTTCCATCATGTGGTGGTGTTGGGTCGAAATGAATTAAATATATTTAGGAATGGTCAAACAGAATTAATGTCGTAAATGAAAAATGTTTTCGGCATTTCGGCGTGCATGAGAAACTGCTAGTTCATAAAAAAATATATAATTTCAGTTTAACAATTTCAGCGTTTAGTGATTGACAATTGTTTATTTGCGGTGGTGAATTACATTATGGGATGTTGATCTCCGTTCTGTGGACTTTTGATGTTGAAATTCAACTACAGTTTTACAAAGTGACATTTATTGACATTTTAGTATTATTAGATTTTTGTGGCGTAATATACAACACCAGCCAAGACAATATATCACTTTAAACGGTTAAAAATTATATCAAGTCACTTTTTCGAACTTTTAAAGTTCAAAAGTTGTTGAAAGAAAGATTCTTTTAAAAAAAGCCGATTGTTTTGGATGGCGGAATCCAGGGCTGTTGCTGGGCGCTGCTGTTGCAATGAACGTTCTATTGAGTGTCGCCTCCTGGTTATTCTAACCTTTTTTGTGTAGGCCTAGGCTTCGAGGAGCGATTTGAAATGATGGCTGTTTCTCAATATGCGGTCTTGTGTCCTCGTATAATGTCATCATCAGCTGCCAAAGTTTGGTTTTAATACTCAAGACCGCAAGAACAGAGGACGCGTGAAACTTCCTGGATGTGTTCTTGATATCGAGGACGCACCGATGCAGACTTGAGCACCGAACTCGCTCTAGAAGTCCCAGAAGTCATTGCGACTGAAGCGCAGCATTTTATCTAGATGTATTATTAAAGTTCAGAGATAAGTTTTATTTAACTCAGGAGTTTTCCTAAATGAAACTAGGAATATTAACATTACCATGGACATCTTAATAAAGGAATTGAACATTAAACACAATTAAACACATTAAGGGTGATTGTTTGCTGAAATGCGTATTAAAATTGTATTTGTATTGTGCAACGTATATTTGTCTTTATGCATAGTGTATATATATATATATATATTGAAAAGGGGAAATTGTTAAATTGTTGTAAGAATGCTGTAATATTCAAATTATTTACCATTAAAAACGCGTGAAGGTCATGTGACCATCAGGCAGAACGCAGCATCTAATTTCTCACAGGTTGCGTTCTCTACCCTCGCAGGCTCCCGAATTCGTTCTTCTGAGGACACCTGGCAAGACACAAGTCTGTTCTCTGCGTTCTTGGCATTGAGAAACCACCGTATTGTTTGTTTATTCGATACCACGCATGCGCAGTAGTTTTTCGTTCGTCGTTTTAGTGTTGACGAAAGAAGTTTTTATAAAATGCGGCCGTGAATCGAAGTGTTTTTAAAGCGAAATGCATCCAGATTGTTGTAATTATAGCCTCTATTTCTAGACTGATTGCTTTTTGAGTTGTGTGACTGTCATTTATACGTTTAATCATGTCGTGATGATCCAAAACAAACTTAAATGTCAAGCAGCTTTATTATAGTATCATGATGGCAAGAGGAGAGGAGTGTGTGTGGGTGAAGATAAGAGCTGAAAGACACACACACACGCACATCTGCATGTCATGAATGACTAACTCAAGCTGTCTGCTTTCATTAACGTTAAACCTCCACATCAAAATATAGGACAGTCTGTTCAAAATCATCATTTCTCACAGCACAGTAGCTCAGCTAGAGGAACAACTCATGGCTTATATTTATGCGGTCAAAAGTAAATTAATTGGAGATATTTTAATTTAATCAGATAGTACCTTTTAATTCAATCAGCCATTTTGAAGGTTTCAATATTTCTATAGGCCTACAACTGTTAAAAATGTGAATTTACCATCATCAGTGGTCAAAAACATTGAAAGGGGATCTATTATGCAGAAATGTCACTTGTTTAAAGGGTTTAAACACAATTGTGTGGCAGCAGTGTGGGAATATAACCAGCTTCTAATGTTAAATTTAATTAATTCTATTTTTAATTATCAGACTTGTCAGCAGAAACACTTTTATTGACGTTCTCTCTTTGTATGTGTCTTCAGAGGGGCAAAGCCCCGCCCACTAGTGCCCATATCTCCCTCATTAGCATATGGAGTCTTGTTTTTGAATCTGCCACTATGCTGACACACAGGCATTTGTAGCTCCGCCTTCTTCTGAAAAGATCTCATTTCGATTTAAAGCGACAGTCACCAAAACTCCACAATTAGGATCAAAGCATAAGGGTCAGAGTTGGAAAATATTATTGGTGTGGTATTTTGAATTGAAACTTCACACACTCTAAGGACATTCAAGAGTCTTTTAAAAACATCTTGTCCCCTTTAAAATAATGCAGTTTGGGAAATATCTACTCTGTCCATTAATACAATAGTTACAAAAGTCTTTGAAAATACTTTAAGTATTTGATTCAGGCATCATGTTATTAGCTACAGTATGCTGAATTAAATCTGCTATCTTTTGGTCACTTTTATTTTACATGCTTGGTTATATAATTTAACTATTTTATTTATTTATTTAATTTAACTTTATATGTTTTGTTTAGTTTTTGGTAAATTATTACATTTTATTTTTGTATTTGTCAGGTGATTGATGGCCATAAAATTAATTCATTTTGACTGATAATGCAATGTGATTTTGTCTGACCATTGTGTTTATTCCTGTAATTATATAAAGAAAACTACTGATATTTTAATATATTTTCATAAATCCTGTTTATGAATCATATTTATTTTAAATTGCTAAATGGAAAAAAAATGCACCAAACTAAATCAAAATATTATTTGAAAAATTTTACAGATGTTATATGAATAAATGTTAGTGGTGTATTTTAATAGTATTCTTTTCTAAACACAATTTACAAGGTGATATTTAATATTTGGTTTTAAATGACTATAATAAATAATAATAATAATAATTATTATTATTATTTTTATTATTGTTATTATTATTTTTTAATCATTATTATTATATTATCATCATAATAATTATAATAAAAATAATTATTATTAAAAACATGATTTTTATAATAATAATAATAATTACTTGAACTTCTATGTTAAGCTGTTTTGACACAATCTACATTGAAAAGGTGCTAAAGAAATAAACATGAATTAAATTGAATGATATACTTTAAAACAGTAAAATAAACATTATTAATATTATTTTTATTGTTTATTCTACTGTTTTATTTGTTAATATAACTTCTTTTATTGGAATTTTTTGACGTCACTGGTCAATGGCAGGTGGAAGTGGAAGTATTTTAGGTTTCAGAATCAGTGTGTTTCTGCCATCTAGTGGTGGAAGGTGGGAACGTTCACCTAAAGCAGATGAAACACATTTACAGTGAGATGCCCCCGTTTTTAATTTTCATCTCTTGCCAATAGAGGTCCCTAAATCTCACCTCATCACAGTTCTTATACTTATGTACCTATGCAAAACTATAAAGCAGTTTTTTTGGTCCAAAATGTAATAATTATATTAATTAATTATATATATTTTTCCCAACACATTTCTAAACATAAATTTTAACTAATTTGTAGTAACTTTTTTTTAATCTTTGCCATGATGCCAGTGCATGTGTGTGTGTGTGTGTGTGTGTATATATATATATATATATATATATATATATATATATATATATATATATATATATATATATATATATATAAACTACCTGACAAAAGTCTTGTCGCTTCTATAAGTTTTAGGAGCAACAAATTATAACTTGACTTCTTTTAGTTGATCATTTGGTATCAGAAGTGGCTTATATAAAAGGAAAAGGCCTCTAGATGACACTTATTTGACCACAATAAAACCTAAACATGTCTTGATTTTTATTGATTTCATCAGGACAGTAAGGTCTGACTCTGCTTAGACTAAAGTCTTGTGACTGAACAGAAATAATGTCCAGTATAGAATATAAAGTCCTGCTGCAGTGGAGACAAAGTGAATATTGTGTCTGACTCCATCATGAGCTTGGAGGACTGCATCCATACATCTCTGACATGACTCAAATCACTGATTAATAAAGTCATCTGGAATGACAAAGAAAGCGTTCCTGCAGGACTCCCAAAGTTCATCAAGAGTCTTTGTGTTCATCTTCAATGCCTCCTCCATTTTACCCCAGACATGCTCAATAATGTTCATGTCTGTTGACTGGGCTGGCCAATCCTGGAGCAGCTTGACCGTCTTTGCTTTCAGGAGCTTTGATGTGGAGGCTGAAGTATGAGCAGGAGCGCTATCCTGCTGGAGAATTGTCCCTCTCCTGTGGTTTGGGCAGCACAAATGTCTTGATACCTCAGGCTGTTGATGTTGCAGATCTCCCCATACTGAATATAACCCCAAACCATCATTTCTCCTTCACCAAACTTGACTGATTTCTGTAAGAATCTTGGTCCATGTGGGTTCCAGTAGGTCTTCTGCAGTATTGGTGATGATTGGGATGCAGATCAGCAGATGATTCATCAGGAAAATCCACCTTCTGACACTTTTCCAAATGATCAACTAGAAGTCAAGTTATTATTTGCTGCTCTTACAACTGGGATAGACAACAAGACTTAAGTCAGGTAGTGTAGATATAATCTGAATGAGATATAATAGAACAAACACAACAACCATCAAAGCCCTGAGGTCAGGTTTATGTCTTTATTTTTTAATATCTACTTCATACCAATATTCAAGAATTCTTTAATGAAAAAACTGAATGGTCACAGAGTAGCTGACAAAATAAAGATTCTCTTGCACCGTTATACTTTACACATTCTTATGATGCAAAAATAAATCAACATGTGGAGTACCGTAAGGATCGAAGGTAGTAGAAGACGTCGATGTGGAAATCAAAGAAAAGAAGCCGTCTAACACTCTACACGAAAATAAAATATATACATAAAACATCCTCCTGAGATCTGAGCTTTGCATGATGAGAAACACACAAAAACTCCCTGCTTTACGGATTTGGTGGATTTTCAGAAGTGGTTTTTAAGTCTGTATTTCCCTTATAGAAATTTAATACACGTCTATATATGCAAATTACACGTATTACATGTTCATGTTTGGATTTCACATGTATATATTATGGAATATCTTTAAAAATATTGCAATAAAGGCTGTTTAAATAATATACACATAATTATAATATATTCATTTTCCTTTCTACTGAGTCTCTTTATTTATCAGGGGTTACCACAGCGGAATGAACCGCCAACTTTTCCAGATTATGTTTTACGCAGCTGATGCCCTTCCAGCTGCAACCCAGTACTGGGAAACACCCGTACACACTCATTCACTCACACACACACACACACACTCTGTGATGTTTTATAAAACATTTCGGGAGGAGCACGATCAGTCTTAAGCTGCGGTCACACTGGGCTTTTCTTCCCATAGACTTCCATTCATACGCACACAAATGCGTCAGACCGGAAATGCGGTGTCATGCGTTAAATTTCGCAGGTTGCTGCGCTGCAAAGTTCGAAATCGAATCACTTGACTGCGTGAGACCAATCGAGGATCAAAACATGACCTCTCTGGACAGAAATTTAAAACATGGAGCAATTTTTTTAATGTCTAATCATGTTGTTTAATCCCGCCCCTTTTCGCATCGCTGTACGACAGAATTTCGCACACACAAACTCTAGTGTGACCGCAGCTTTAGACGAGGCTAATTCATCACACACACAATCATTCTATTATCCAATCAGCTCAAGAGCAAACCCCTATAAATAGTCAAACAGATGCTTTCTTGACAGCTTAGTCCCTTTATTTATTTGGGGTCGCCACAGCAGAATGAACCACCAACTAATCCAGCAAGTTTTTATGCAGCGGATGCCCTTCCAGCCGCAACCCATCTCTGGGAAACATCCACACACATTCACTACGGACAATTTAGCCTACCCAATTCACCTGTACCGCATGTCTTTGGACTGTGGGGGAAACCGGAGCACCGAAGGAAGGGAGAACAAGAACTCCAACTAAGTTAACGCCAACTGAGCCGAGGTTCGAACCAGCAACCCAGCAACCTTCTTGCTGTGAGGTGACAGCACTACCTACTGCGCCACTGCCTCGCCCTCAAACATTTCTTACCTCTGTTTTCTCTTGAATTCAGCGTTCCTCCACCACTCCAACTCCACACTATTAAACCAGATACCTTTTTAAATCTGAGGGGGGAGCGTTCTGGAGTCGGCCTAGACACTGCGCTCGGACCCTATCTTCTCTTTAGGGGAATAACACGGTTAGGGTGTCTTCCCGAGCTCAGAGCCCTCTCCCCGGACAGCACACCAAATATTTATATTATATTCAGTCAAATATATGTGAGTGAACTCGTGTAGGCCAATTTAGTTAATCAATTCCCCTGTACCACTTGTGTTTGGAATGTTGGGGAAACGGGAGCACCCGGAGGAAACCCACGCCAACACGGGGAGAACATTCAAACTCCATGCTGAAACGCCAACTGACCCAGCTGGGGCTCAAACCAGCGACCTTCTTGCTGTGAGGGGACAGTGCTAACCACTGAGCCACTGTGTTGCCTATAAATAAATAGATTAGCTGTATATTTACATATTTGTATTTTCATTGGTTGGGAAAAATACTATAGCAATTTATAGTAAATACTACAGTGTTTTTGATCCATTATGCCCCATTCACACGGGGCTTCAGCGTCAACGCTTGACTGAAGGCGTGTCTGAAGTTGGGGTTGAAGCGATCGTCATAGCAGCATCAGCCAATGAAATTCAGTCAGCAATAGGCCACTGTCTAGCTGGTGTATTTGCATACAGCGATCTGATTGGCTGACGCTTCCGTCTGCACTTGAAAAGTTGAGCTAGCCCCATTTTCTGCAGTGAGCAACGCCTCTGAAGCGACGCCAACGGATCCACAATGCAGTTCGGCAACGCTTGACTTGCACTTGTTATGGTAAACCAACAACTCAAGAGCAGGCATGTTCAAACTCGGTCCTGGAGGGCCGGTGTCCTGCAAAGTTTAGTTCCAGCCCCAATCAGACACACCTGGGCTCAGGCCCTTTGTAGAGACTGTCCAAAGTGCATGTGCAGGATATTTTTTTAAAGGGGGGGGGGGTTGTTGTTGTTGTTGCAGTTGTCGTCGTCGTCGTCGCGCGCGCACTGTAAAGCGGTGGTTGGGGTTTGGGGAGCGGGGAGCGCGCGTACTTAAGAGCGGTGTTGTTGCGCACCTACTGAAGGGTGGTAGGGGGGAGGGGGGTTCTCGTGGGGGCACTTTTGATCAATTTGGAAGGGCACTTTCAATCCAAGACTAAAAGGGGCATGTGCACTGCACAGGTTGAGCCCTATGTGTGCACGTGCCTGCCTGGGCTAGCAAATCAAGCTCTTACTAGGCTTTCTAGAAAATTCCTTGCAGGTGTGTTGAGGCAAGTTGGAGGTAAAATCTGCAGGACACTGCCCTCCAGGACCGGGTTTGGACAGCCCCAGACTTAAAGTAAGACAATGGCAAATGACCCAATACTGTAGTTTGACATTGTCTAGTAGGTACATAGTAAACCACAGCAGTAAAACTGAAGTACACTACAGTATTTATTATAATTTATCACTATATTTCCCAATGATGGGATGCAGCTGGAAGGGCATCCGCTGTGTAAAACATATGCTGGATAAGTTGGCGGTTCATTCCGCTGTGCCGACCCCGGATTAATAAAGGGACTAAGCTGAAATGAAAATGAATATCAGTTGACTAGTACTATACTACTACTATAGTTAATAGTACACATATATTATGTAAACAGCCATTTTTCTGCAGTATTTTGATGAAATATGTTGCATTCTGACATACATACTTCATAAACTTTATATTAAATTCAAACATAAAGTTACATAAATGTAATTAGCATATAAACTCACCGGCCACTTTATTAGGTACACCTGTCTAACTGCTGGTTAACACAAATTTCTGATCAGCCAATCACATGGCAGCAACTCAATGCATTTAGGCATGTTGACATGGTCGAGCCGATCTGCTGCTGTTCAAAGCGAGCATCAGAATGGGGAAGAAAGGGGATTTAAGTGACTTTGAACGTGGCATGGTTGTTGGCGCCAGATGGGCTGGTCTGAGTGTTTCAGAAACTGCTGATCTACTGGGATTTTCACGCACAGTCATCTCTAGGGTTTACAGAGAATGGTTCAAATGAGAGGAAATATCCAGTGAGCGGCAGTTCTGTGGGCGCAAATGCCTTGTTGATATCAGAGGAGAATGGCCAGACTGGTCCCAGCTGATAGAACGGTAACAGTAACTCAAATAAGCAGTCGTTACAACCGAGGTCTGCAGAAGAGCATCTCTGAACACACAACACGTCCAACCTTGAGGCGGATGGGCTACAGCAGCAGAAGACCACACCGGGTGCCGCTCCTGTCAGCTAAGAACAGGAAACTGAGGCTACAATTCACACAGACTCACCAAAACTGGACAATAGAAGATTGGAGAAGCGTTGCCTGCTCTGATGAGTCTCCATTTCTGCTGTGATTTCAACCTGGTACTAGTAAAGTGTACCTAATAAAGTGGCCAGTTTATATATATATATATATATATATATATATATATATATATATATATATATATATATATATATATATATGTGCACGTATCAGATTTCTATACTGGTTGCCACACTCACTTTCCATCTGAACTCTGATAATATCGTCATATAGTAATGATAAACATGTCACAGCATTGACAGCTTTGGTGAATCCGTCACTTTTGTTTTGTTTTTTATATTGCTCTGATATTGTATTTACAGAAACAATCCCTCACACACACAAACAAACATCTCTCACAAAACACTGACAACTTTTTTTGTGCGGTAGATTGAATCTCCAGGAGTTTTTGCACCAAATAAAACAGCGTCTGAAAAGTGAGCAAACTCCATCCTCCGTCTGATCCGTCATCTGTTTAGTGTTTTACTGTTTTGTGTTCAGATATTTCTCCTTGTGTTTTAGTGTGCGCTGGTGTCTGGTGTAGAGGCGGACGCAGGTGTGGATGGTGTGGACGCTCTGGAGCTGTTCTTCTCCAGGCTGGGGCTCGGGATGGGGGTTTTGGCCTGGCTGCGGCTCATGGTTTTGGGCTGGTTCTGGAGGCCTGGGCTGCAGATCAGATGGTGTCGCTCCCAGTCTTTATGCTGGCAGAAGGAGCCGCAGTATCGGGCCGCGTTACAGCCGCTGCACGTCTCGCTCGCTTTACGACCACAGTTCCAGCAGCACTGAGAGAAACACACACATCAGTGACATTACCGTTAGTATTCATTAACTTCATATACTGTTGAAGTCTGAATTATTAGCTCTCCGTTATATTTTATTCCCCAATTTCTGTTTCAACACATTTCTAAACATAATAGTTTTAATAACTTATCTCTAATAACTGATTTATTTGATCTGACAGCACATAATATTAGACTAGATATTCTTCAAGACACTAGTATTCAGCTTAAAGTGACATTTAAAGGATAACTAGGTTAATAAGGGTAAAGTTAGGGTAATTAGGCAGGTCATTGTATAACAGTGGTTTGTTCTGTAGACAATCTAAAACAAATATTGCTTAAGGAGGCTAATAATATTGACCTTAAATGGCTTTAAAATTAAAAACAGCTTTTATTCTAGCTGAAATAAATCAAATTCTGACCTCGCTGGAGTCCTCCTGCTCATTGATGACCTGTATGGCGTCTTCGGTGGCCTTCCTCTTGGCTTCAGCGAGGGTTTTCTCCATCTTTGCTCTCTCGGCTGTGATCATCTCGAAGGCTTTCTGTTCGGCTTCAGCCACGGCTTTCTGAACCTCATCCATCGCCTGACGCTTCACCTCATTCACTGCCTCCTCTGGAGTGAATAAACACATATTCATATCAACAAATATCGCTTAAGGGGGTTAATAATATTGATCTTAAAATGGGTTTAAAAATATTAAAAACTGCTTTTATTCTAGCCGAAATAAAACAAATAAGACTTTCTCCAGAAGAAAAAAAAGTATAGGAAATACTGTGGAAAATTCCTTAATCTGTTGAATATCATTTGGGAAATAATTGAAAAAGAAAACAAAATTCGAGAGTGAATCATTTTGACTTTATGCAGTAGGGCGACATGGTGACTCGGTGGTTAGTATTGTCGCCTCACAGCAAAAAGGTTGCTGGTTCGAGTCCCAACTGAGCCAGTTGGCATTTCTGTGTTGAGTTTGCATGTTCTCCCCATGTTGGCGTGGGTGCTCCAGTTCCCCCACAGTCTAAACACATGCGATATAGGGGAATTGATGAACTAAGTTGGCCATAGTGTATGAGTGTAATGGGTTGCAGCTGAAAGGCCATCCGCTGTGTAGAACATATTCTGGAATAGTTGGTGGTTCATTCCACTGTGGCGACCACTGATAAACAAGAGACTAAGCTGAAGGAAAATTAATAAATGCATATGTAAATGATGCTGAATTACCATAATGTCTTTTTAGAGCTGCTTAAGACTAAAATATGCCCCATATTTTAAGCTGTGTGCATAATTTTCTGCATTACTTTTCTGTTTACTACCTTGAATCTGTTTTAAAGCATAAATGTATATGTGTATATATGTATATGTACAGTGCATCCGGAGAGTTTCCACTGATCATTCTTGAGATGTTTCAGCAGCTTCATTGGAGTTCACCTGTGCTCAATTCATTTGATTGGACATGATTTGAAAAGGCATGTCTATTGACCTTATTCTAAAATGCGGAAGTGCGCCTGTTTTCGCGATTGTCTTAGAACTTCCGTTTCAGTCGCCTATGGGATAAACGACAAGGAATAATAAACGGCAAAAAACGGTCAAACTACTTGCTCTACAAACAAATGTTTGCATGACTATACAGACCAAGTAGAATAATATAATAAGGAAATATCAGTTTGCAACATCAAACAGCGAAACGAGCAGTTTTTAATGTCTAAAAATGAATGGAAGTGAATGAGACCGGAAGTCTCGAGCCAAAAATATTCAAATGGCAGCGTCCGCTCATCTGCGGAGAATAAGGTCAATATCAGGTCCCAGGGTTGACAGTGCATGTCAAAGCACGAACCAAGCATGAAGACAAAGGAATTGTCTGTAGACCTCCAGGACAGGATTGGGGAAGGTTACAGAAACATTTCTGCTGCTGAAAGTTCTAATGAGCACAGCGGCCTCCATCATCTGCAAGTGGAAGATGTTTGAATCACCAGGACTCTTCCTAGAGCTGGACATCTAGGCTGAGTGATCGGGCCTTAGTCAGGGAGGTGATCAATAACCCGATGGTCACTCAGTCTGAGCTCCAGCATTCTTCTGTGGAGAGAGGAGAACTTTACAGAAGGACAACCATCTGTGCAGCAATCCACCAATCAGGCATCTGTATGGTAAAGCGGCCAGACGGACGACACTCCTTGCCTGGAAGTTGCCAAAAGGCACCTGAAGAACTCTCAGACCATAAGAAACCAAACTCTCTGCTCTGATGAGACTCAAACTGAACTCTTTCGAGTGAATGCCAGGCGTTACGTTTGGAGAACAGCAGGCAGCGCTCATCACCAGGCTAACAGCATCCCTACAGTGAAGCATGGTGGTGTTGGCATCATGCTGTGGGGATGTGTTTCAGCAGCAGGAACTGGAAGACTAGTCAGGATAGAGGGAAAGATGAATGCAGCAATGCACAGAGACATCCTGAATGAAGACCTGCTTCAGAGTGCTCTTGACCTCAGATTTGGGCGACGCTTTATCTTCCAGCAGGACAATGACCCAAAGCACACTGCCAAAATATCAATGGAGTGGCTTCACAACAACTCGGTGAATGTCGTTGAGTGGCCCAGCCAGAGCCCAGACTTAAATCCTATTAAACATCTCTGGGGAGATCTGAAAATGGCTGTACACCGTCGCTTCCCATCCAACCTGATAGAGCTTGAGAGGTCCTGCAAAGAGGAACGGGCGAAAATTCCCAAAGACAGGTGTGCGAAGCTTGTGGCATCATACGCTGAAAAAAACTTTCCGGATGCACTGTGTATGTATATATATTCATTCATTTTCCTTTCGGCTTAGTCCACAGGTGTCAAACTCAGTTCCAAAAGGGCTGCACCTCTGCACAGTTTAGTTCCAATTCTAATTAAACACACCTGATCAAACTAATTGAGTCCTTCAGGCTTGTTTGAAACCTACAGGTAAGTGTGTTGGAGCAGGGTTGGAACTAAACTGTGCAGGGCTGCGGCCCTCCAGGAATTGAGTTTGACATCCCTGGCTTAGTCCCTTTATTAATCAGGGGTCACCACAGCGGAATGAACCGCCAACTTATCCAGCATATGTTTTACGCAGCGGATGCCATTCCAGCTGCAACCCACCACTGGAAAACACCCATACACAATCTTTCACTACAGACAATTTAGCTTACACAATTTACCCATACCACATGTTTTTTGGGGGAAACCAGAGCACCCAGAGAAAACCCATGCAAACATAGGGAGAACATGCAAACTCCACATAGAAATGCCAGCTATATATATATATTTATGTGTGTGTGTGTAAGAGCTATAGAAATAATAAATCAGTTTTATGCATGCTGTGAACTGTTTTAACATGTGAAAGTGTGATTAATGAGGAATGAGCATAAGGAACAGGTGGTGGAGGAGAAAACAGGTTTCCCAGGGTGCATCTGGGTCTCTGCCCTCACCGGCTTTCCTCCAGATCTCATCAGGCACGTATCCAGAGGATGCGCGCAGGGGAACGTCCCTCGGAGAGTCTGCGGGAAACACAAAAACACGCGCGCTACGTTAGCAGAGACGCAAGCCGGATGGTACAAACACACACACACATACACACACACACACAAGCTAAACACCATAAAAAATGTTACATTAGCAACGACTGAAGATGAACACAAACACACACACAATATATTAGCAGAGATGTGAGCGAAATGGCACAAATGTGAGTGTTACATTAGCAAAGATACCAAAACGACAACAACTTTATTTTAGCAGAGACACACGTTGAACGCCACAGACACACAACACAACATTAGCAGAGACATGACTGCCACACGCACGTTACAATAGCAGAGACATGACCGTCACACATACACACCCAAACACACACGTTACATCAGCAGAGACATGAGCTGAAGGAGAGTTTTGGCCAGTGTTCGCTCACAGATGGAGATGAGGAACACGGCCAGACCTCGCGCTTCAGACCACATTCTCTCAGCTTGGACTCAAATACACAACACCTGCTCCATCAGCAGGCGCGCACACACACAAGAGTCTGTTAGGAGCCTGGGAATAACTATGTTAGTACTGTAGTTGACCATCAACACCACTAGGGGGAACTTCAAAACTCTACAACAGTGCCCTTTACTGTTAGTTTGATATGAGGAAATTATATGCAAAGATAAAGCCCCGCCTCCTACTTAATATTCTGTTTCACTTGGAAGTACATCAACACAATGTCAAAGTTTTGACACTTTAGCCACGCCCCTTTTGCAGTTAGTTATGAGGGAATTAAGGAGGGGATTGGCTCTTTCTCCGATGACATCAGTTTGACTTATCAACCACAATATTCTTAGCCACACCCCTTTTACCGTTTGTTTGTGATGAGGAAATTATGCGCAAAAATAAAACCACGCCTCCTACTCAATATTCCATTTCACTTGGCAGTACATCAACACACTGAAATTAAGTCTCAGCAACTTCCTTTTCAGGAAGACTTTAAAATAATTAGTTGAAATGAGCATCTCGCAAAGTTCAGCTGCGTTCTGAAATGTCAGCGGCAATAACAAAAGGTCAATGTTTTGATACTTCAGCCACGCCCCTCTTCCTGTCCGAGCAAGATAATCCACTGCAAAAAAATCTTCCATCTTCAGTCTGAGCATCTGAATCTGCCTTTGGATTGGCTCATTCTCCGATGACATCAGTTTGACTCTTCAGCCACAATATTCTTAGCCACGCCCCTTTAACAGTGGCTTGCGATGAGGAAATTATGCGCAAAAATGAAGCCACGCCTCCTACTAAATATTCCATTTCCGTTCAAGTACATCAACACACTAAAAACTAAGTCTCAGCAACTTCCTTTTTTTACGCAGACTTCAAAATAATTAAAATTATTTTAAATGAGCATCTCGCAAAGTTCAGCTGCGTTTTGAAATGTCAGCGGCAATAACAAAAGGTTAATGTTTTGACACTTCAGCCACGCCCCTTTTGCTGTTAGTTTGCTATGAGGGAATTATGCGCAAAAATAAAGCCACGCCTCCTAATCAATAATCCATTTCACTTGGAAGTACATCAACACTCTGATTAATCCGAGCAAGATAATCCACTGCAAAATAATCTTCAGTCTGAGCATCTGATTCTGCCTTTGGATTGGCTCATTCTCTGATGACATCAGTTTGACTCTTCAGTCACAATATTCTTAGCCACACCCCTTTTACAGTGGTTAGCGATGAGGAAATTATGCGCAAAAATAAGGCCACACCTCCTACTCAATATTCCATTTCAGTTCAAGTACATCCACACACTGAAATTAAGTCTTGGCAACTTCCGTTTCACGCGGACTTTAAAACAATTCGTTTAAATGAGCATCTCGCAAATTTCAGCTGCGTTATAAAACATATACAAAAGGTCAATGTTGAAGCAGTCTGACTGACCTGCATTGACTCCTTCTGCTGACAGAGGGCTGTGTGTTTTGCTGAACGGGATGTTTACGGGTGTGTTCCCATTCTTGCGTCCCTCGTCATGTGGGTTTGAGCGACGGCGCCAGAAATTGAGCTCCTCTCGGTCGGACTCCTGACAGCGGCGCAGGACGCTGACCGAACGCCGCGTCTTCTCCACCATATCCACAATACTGTTGAGCACCTTCAACCAGACCACACAAAAACATCAGCACACGAGACTAATCTCACCACAGATCTCGATCCAAAAAGAATTACGGTAATAATAATGAAATAAATGTTATCAGTCGAATAAAGATGTTACTTTATTTTACTTAAAGGGTCACGAAACACCAAAACACATTTTATGAGCTGTTGACAGTGGTATATGTGTCCCACGCTGCTGAAAACACTATTAGGACACCTATATTTCACTAAAAAGTATGAATTGGTTGTTTTTGCGTTATTTCAAGCAAATTCGTACTCCCGGTTTGAAACGAATTTTTGAGCTGCGTCACGGTCATGACATAATAGCGTGTATTCCAGCGTGCAGACTGAGCGTCTGAGCCAGAGTGTGTCTTATTACGTCTTACAGTGTGCTGCATTAATGCATGAGTAAGGCTTGGTTCAAACCAATCAGCGCGCTCTATTGTGCAACTTCATTAATATTCATTACTGTCACAGTGTTTAGACGACAGAGACGCCACGTTGTGTTGGCAAAACAAGCGTGAAGTGTTGCTTTTATAGTTTGCTGCCGTTAAGTTTTGTTTTCATTTTCTCTCTGTGAGAGCTCAGCTGGAGTCACGTGTGGATTAACAGTGTACGCGACGCTCGACAACAATAACTTGCGTGTCTAAGGAGGATTATTGTTTACCTGAGAGCTGTTCTCATCTGCAAACGCTGAGATTTGGATTCGCTTGTAGTCTCCTCTTAATAAAGACGCGGCTCTAGTTGCTGGTGATTGTCCTGTCTCTACAGATTTGGTAAGTGAGCGACCAGTGCTCTTTGTTTATTCAGTTTGTTTGTATCAAACTAACTATTGCACCGAGTGTAAACATGTTAGCACCATAACCAAACTTTAACCTCGTGTAGGATTTTCACCGCATTTTGTGACCGGAATAACACACGCGGCTTTCTGACGCTACCTGCCGTGTGCATCTAAGTTTCCGGGAAATGCGGAGGGTTTTTTTTCTCTCATTCGCCGTGCGGTATCAAACATTGCATGAAAAATACACGCTTACAGCAGCTCCTCGAATCAAATATCTCGTTTGTCGCGAGGGACATGAATGAATTCCCTGAATGAAAGAGCCGAACTGCAGTTAAAGTCCACCATTTAATAATTTGCCAAATAATTCGACTACAGATGTCCATGTAAACACAGTCACTTTCTCCCGTGTTTGTGTGTGTTTTGACTCTGAAAGTCAGCGCGTGCCCAAATAGACACTCCCACACCATCCCACTTTAGTTCCTCCGACACTCCCCCCTAAACAAAGCTGGACACGCCCACTTTTCTGACTTTTTCCAAAGTAGAGGTGTGAAAACACCCTGCTGAAACAAGGGGGTTTCATGGCTCTTTAAAGATGTTAGCAGATTCTCCATAAGCGTAGACTTACATGATCCAGATGTCTCCATTCCTCAGCCCACTCTCTCTCCGTCAGTCTGTGGTCTACAGGCTCCTCTCGGTAGCCTCCGTTACTGCCTGAACACATCAGCACAAAAGTGTGTCAGAAATCTCTTTAAAGGACACATATTATGTAAGATTCTCTGCTGTGTGGTGTTTGGACATAAATGTGTGTTGGCATCCTTCTACTGATCAAATCCACCCACTCCTTATTTTCTAATCCACATTAAATCAGATGTCACGTTAAGTCGAGTCTCATTAGACACGCAGTTTAGATTTTCTAAGCAATGTGATGTCACATTGTTTAAGCCCCGCCCATTGCTAATGATTGACAGTCCTACATTAGCATAGTTTCCACCCGACTTCTGTGAGTTGTGTTTGGTTGGTAATGATCTAATAACTGAACTGTGTGTAGCTGTGAGTCATGGGCACATCTTCTTTAATAGTGTATGTGTGTGTGTATGTTTGTGTCTGTGTATGTTTGTGTGTATGTGTATGTACTTGTGTATATGTAGTAGTGAGTAGAGGGCGCTATGTGTTTGTGTATATGTATGAGTGTAAAAGTATGTATGTGTATGTGTGTGCGTGTGTGTGTTTGTGTACCAGTTAGTCAAAGGCGTTGGTTCAGTAGTATTGTATGCACATGTGTATGTGTGTGTGTGTGTGTGTGTGTGTGTGCGCGTGTATGTGTATGTGCATGTTTGTGTGTGAGCACTTCTCATTAGTAGTGTATGAATGTGTATTATAGGTGTGTGTGTGTGTGTGTGTGTGTGTGTGTGTGTGTGTGTGTATGCATGTGTGTATGTGTATGTGTATGTGTATGTATGTATATGTATATGTGCGTGTGAGTACTTCTTGGTAGTGTATGTATGTGCGCTTGTGTGTTTATGTGTGTGTGTGCAAGCGTGTGTGCGTATGTGTGCTTGTGTGTTTATGAGTGTGTATGTGTATGTATAGGTGTGTGTGCGTGTGTGTGAGTACTTCTCCTTAGTAGTGTATGTATGTGGATGTGCACATGTGTTCTTGTGTGTGCGTGTGTGTATATGAGTGTGTGCGTGTGTGTATATGAGTGTGTGTGTGTGTGTGTGTGTGTGTGTGTGTGTGTATGTATATGTGTATGTGTATGTATATGTGTTTGTGCGTGTGTGTGAGTACTTATTAGTGCATGTATGTGCGTGTGTGTGTGTGTGCGTGTGTGTATGTGTATGTATATGTGTGTGTGACTACTTCTCCTTAGTAGTGTATGTATGAGTATGTGCTTATGTCTGCTTGTGTGTTTATGTGTGTGCATGTGTGTGTATGTGTATACATGTATGGGCATGTGTGTGTGTGTATGCATGTGTGTATGTGTATGTGTATGTGTATGTGTATGTGTGTGTATGTATGTATATGTGCGTGTGAGTACTTCTTGGTAGTGTATGTATGTGCGCTTGTGTGTTTATGTGTGTGTGTTCAAGCGTGTGTGCGTATGTGTGCTTGTGTGTTTATGAGTGTGTATGTGTATGTATAGGTGTGTGTGCGTGTGTGTGAGTACTTCTCCTTAGTAGTGTATGTATGTGGATGTGCACATGTGTTCTTGTGTGTGCGTGTGTGTGTGCGTGTGTGTATATGAGTGTGTGCGTGTGTGTATATGAGTGTGTGTGTGTGTGTGTGTGTGTGTATGTATATGTGTATGTATATGTGTTTGTGCGTGTGTGTGAGTACTTAGTAGTGCATGTATGTGCGTGTGTGTGTGTGTGTGTGTATGTATATGTGTATGTATATGTATGTGTGCGTGAGTGTGAGTACTTAGTAGTGCATGTATGTGCGTGTGTGTGTGTGTGTGTATGTGTGTGTATATGTGCGTGTGTGTGAGTACTTCTCCTTAGTAGTGTATGTATGAGTATGTGCTTATGTCTGCTTGTGTGTTTATGTGTGTGCATGTGTGTGTGTGTGTATACGTATATGTATATATGTGTGTATGGGTATGTGTGTGTGTATGTGTATATGTGTGAGTACTTCTCCTTAGTAGTGTATGTATGTGCATGTGCACATGTGTGCTTGTGTGTTGATGTGTGTGTGCGTGTGTGTATGTAGATGTATACCTATATGTGTAAGTGCATGTGTGTGTGTGAGTGTATGTATGTATGTGTGTGTGTACCAGTGAGTCGCGGGCGCTCCTTCAGCTCCAGGATGCGCTGTGGTTCTCTGTACAGCTGAGCACTGCTGATGTCCTCCAGGGCATAGTGCTGCAGTGGGGGCGGAGTCGGGTGTATCTGGGCGGGGAGCTGCAACGGATGGGCGGGACTATGCCTGGGGGCGGGGCTTATGGTGCAGATTCGTTTGGCTGGAGGCTCCAGAGAGGCGGGAGGTCGATCGTGAAAACCATTCTCTTTACTCCTGGAGGAATGATACACAACGAATAAGTAAACAAGCTTTAAAACACTGCATGAAAACAGCAGGTTACTTGATAAAATGACTTTAAAGGGGGGCTATTTTGCAAATAAGAGGTTTAAACACAGTTGTGTGACAGCAGTGTGTGAATAAAAATAGTCTCTAATGGCAAACAGGAATTAGTCAAATTATTTTATAATCAGACTTAATAAAAACAGTGTGCAGAAGCACTTTGATTGACATTCTCCCTTTGTACGTGTCCTCAATGGGGGAAAGCCACGCCCACTAGTGACCATCTCATTAGCATAGAACATAAGTCTAGTTTTTGAATTTGCCTTATATATCTAAGCTTGGGTGTGTGTGTACCTGTTGGGACTGTGCCGTTTGCTGTCGCTGGGCTCGAGCAGGAGTTCGCTGGAGTCTGCTGGTGACGGGACGGTGGTGCTGAGCAGAAGATGCTCATGTTGGGACAGATACTGCGCTGGAGTCTGTTTGGCGGCCCGAGCGCAGTGCAGAAGCTCCCGCTGCAGTAAAGGCAAGTTAGCCTGTATGGAGAAACACAGACAGAGTAATCTGTTAACATAATTAATAACTTTCTAATCATAATTAATGAATCCACAACAGTTTCTCTTTGTTGTTTTTTCTTTCATTTATGATTGTGAATTGCATTATGGGATGTTGGTCTCTGCTCTGTCCACTTTTGATGTTGAAAATTTAACTCTACAGTTTAACAAAGGGAGTTTTATTAACATTTATTTCAGTAGTTTGAAATAATAACATGTAGAAGAAATAATATCTAACGAAATAAGTCTGTAAAATAGCAGAAAATGTGCTGCAGTTTATTACAAGATCTCTGTAGTGTAATATACAACACCTATCTAGAGAATACAGCACTGCAAACTATTACACATGTTCATAAAAGTCACTTTTTACAACTTTTCAAGATTAACCGTTGTTGGAAAAAAAGATCTTGCATTGCAATTTAAAAGCATAAATAAACTAAATAATATAAAAACATGAATCACAAAATACAGAAAACTGCTAATTTACGAATATACAGTTGAAACCAAAAGTTTACATACACTCTAAAAAAAGAAAATAACCATATTTTAAATGCCTGATGGTGAATCTTACCAAACGTTTAAATGATTTACACTTGCTAAATGCCAGAATAATGAGAGAATTTGTTTTTTTGAGATTTTTTTTAAATTAATTTCTAGACAGTCAAAAGTTTACACACATTTCCTTGGTATTTTTTTTTTTAGCTTTGCTTTTAAACTGTATAACTTTGGTCAGATGTTTTGGGTCTCCTTCCACAAGCTTCTCACAATAGTTTGCAGGAATTTTGGCCCATTCCTCCTGACAGAATTGGATTAACTGAGTCATATTTGTAGGCTGTCTTGCTTGCACAAGCTTTTTCAACTCTGCCCACACATTTTCTATAGGATTGATATCAGGGCTTTGTGATGGCCACTCCAGAACATTTACTCTGTTGTCCTTAAAGCACATTTGAACTCATTTGGCAGTATGTTTAGGGTCATGGTCTGTTTGGAAGACCCATTTGTGGCCAAGTTGTAATGTCCTGGCTGATGTCTTGAGATGTTGCTCCAGTATTTCTCCATCATGTTCTGTCTTCATGATGCCATCTATGCTGTGAAGTGGACCAGTCCCTCCTGCAGCAAAACAGCCCCACAACATGATGCTGCCGCCCCCATACTTCACAGTTGGGATGGTGTTGCTAGGCTTGTAATCTTTCCCCTTTGTCCTCCAAATGTAACACTGCTCATTATGGCCAAACAGTTCAATCTTAGCTCCATCAGAGCACAGGACATGTCTCCAAACATGAGTCTTTCCCCAGTGTAATTCAGCTAATGCTAATCTGGCTTTGTTGTTGATTCTGGCTTGTTGATTTTCTCATGTTGTCACACAAGGAAGCAGTGTGTTTGAGCTTTTCCTTCAACACTATTCTACAGTTGTGCCTCACATTAACTCAAATGTTGTCAATTAGCCAATCAGAAACTTCCAAAAGCTTGACATCATCATCTGAGCTTTTCCAGAAGCAGAATAATCTTATTGTGTGTAAACTTGACTTTCAAGAAGAGTTATAACAATTTCTCAACAAATATCTCTCATTATTCTGCTATTAAGCAGAGCAGAAACACATTAATAATCCTAACTCACCTAAAAGAGAACAAGTTTAGTCACATTAACATCTGACTTATTTTTAAATGGTTATGTGCCTTTCTATACAGTGTATGTAAATTTCTGCTTTCAGCTGTATGTATATATATGTATATATATGTATATATATATATATATATATATATATATATATATATATATATATATATATATATATATATATATATATATATATATATATATATATATATATATATATATATATATATATGTATATATATGTATATATGTGTATGTATATATATATATATATATATATATATATATATATATATATATATATATATATATATGTGTGTGTATATATATATATATATAGAGTATCATTAAATCCTACAATCAGCTAAACTGCACTGTCACTAATCAAACCCACACATAAGGATGTTCCTAAGCTCTCTAAATAAATCTGCGCACCACATTTTCAGCATTTTTCCAGATAAGAGTGTAGATAGAGGTCAGAAAACTGGGTTCCTCGACAGACTCAGAGGAGCCTCGGCGCGCATGCAAACTCAAAGCAGACTCGCTCCAGGCGTCTGTTCAGCGTCTCCGCGTGTTCTGCTCAATATTACAGCTCCAGACCGCCGTTCTCACCAACATCCCAACAAAATAGACCATAAATCCTCCGTATGAAAACACTTCAGGAGGAGAAACAAGACAGACTCAGCTGTTCACTTCTTATATGTGAGTTTGATCTCTAATGTGAACGTGAAGAATAAACCATCTGGCAAACACAAGGGGAAAACACAGAAATCTGATGGAGATTACATATGTGACAGATACAAGATCATGTTTGGATTTCACAAATATAAAATATGTCATATGTATATCATATATACCAAAATATTGCAAATAATGGTCATTAAAAATTTATTTTAATCATTGGAATTACCAAAGTTTACACTTACAGTGGGATCAAAAAAATACTAGCCCTCCTGTGATTTTTTTTCTATTGAAAGCAGCTTTTACTATGGAAAGAATTTGATTGGAAAGTAAAAATTAGGTACTTTAATACTCCTTTTTAACTTAATTTCTACATATGTAATAGGATCATCTGTTGCTTTGTGTTGGAGAAAATGAGGTAAAATAGGAGATCATACCAACTCCTTTGGGACTTTTTTTGGAACTAAGACTTGGCGAAAATGTTAAAAAAGATATTAGATGTATAGAAATACCCATCGAGTTGTGTGCTTATTGTGAGCATGTAATGTAATGTTTAATAAAGAAACTATTTGTACTAAGGATATGATTACTGGTTGCAAAAACATGATAACAGTATATTGGATGGAAGAAGGTCCTTGGTGGACTTAAGAGACTTAAACGGTTAATGGAAAAAATCAGTGCATGGCTACAAATGAATAACTTTCCAAAGAGGTGGAAAGTATTACAAGATATTTACATTTAGAAGTTAATTAACCTATCACCAATGTAATTTGAGGTAACTACAATGCAACACAATGCAATTTGATGTACAAATGTGTCCTCTAAAAAGAATTTTATGATGTATTTACTTATTTATTTTACATTACACTACATTACATCATTTATTTATATTACATTACATTAGTTATTTATTTATTTATATTACATTACATTACATTACATCATTAATTAATTAATTAGTTACATTACATTACATTATTTAATAATTGATTGATTTATTTTTACATTACATTACATTACATTATTTATTAGTTAATTTATTTACATTACATTACATTATTTATTTGTATTACATTATATTGCATTATTTATTTATTTATTTATTTTACATTACATCATTTATTTGACATTATATTACATTATTTATTTACTTTATTTATTTTATATTATATTATTTACTTATTCATTTATTTTTCTTTACTTATTTTTTCACATTAAATTATATTGCAATATTTATTTATTTATTTATTTTACATTACATTTATTTATTTATTTAATTATTTTAAATCACATTAAATTTTTATTTATTTAATTATTTTACATTAATTAATTAATTTATTTTTTATTTACATTATTTATTTATTTTACATTTTTATTTATTTATTTATTTATTTTACATGACTTTATTTATTTATTTTTATTTATTTATTTGACATTACATTACGTTACTTTATTTTGTTTTTATTTACATTACTTTATTTATTTATTTATTTTATATTACATTATTTATTTATTTTACATTAAATTACATTACATTGCATTATTTATTTATTTATTTTGTGTCATGTTTTTTATTTTATTTTTCAGATTTACTTTTTTAGTCCCTCATCTGTAAGGGCTTAAATAGTTAGGGAAAGGGTTGTTCTGTATATAAAAAAATGAAAAGTATTTAAAGGTCAATATTATTAGCCTCCTAAAACATTTTATGCAATTTTTTTTTAGATTGGCTACCAAACAAACCAGTGATTTTACTCACTTTCTGAACAACACAAAGAACATTTAACCTTTTATTTTTATTTGCAGTGTGTATTGCTGTTTATGTGGGACAAAAACCTATATACATATACACTACTGACATATTCATATCATTATTGGTATTTTGAATGCTTAGAAATATATCTAGGATGAAACTGAATTATACTGGTATTAAAATGTGAGAGGGAAGCTTGAACATGAACGTGGACAGTATCTAGGATTTCCTTTGGTGATTTATGGAGCAAACTGAGACTTCCGAGAATTCCAGGCGGTCGGAAGTGTGAAACACGAATATAAACCGTTGCAGGTTTTTACGGGCCTGCTCAGCATATGGTTAACACAGTTGTCTGACATATTTGCCTGAGAATAATACGAGAATGTGAATGACAGGCGGCATATGTGAGAGCAGGAGGAGGTTAATCATGTACAGAAATGTTTGTTGTACTAGTAATAAAAACTACGGAAATTGTCATCCTCATTGCGTGGGTTTGGAAAACATTACAAAGCATCCGAGACTATTTTCTTTGGGTATCATGTTTAATCATTTACTCGTTATGATTATCAGCAGTACAACTTTAACAGTGATGCCTCATTCACAACTGAGTTGTTCTTTTGATGTGATTCTTTTTATTTGATTTGGAATTGAATCAGTCCAACCAATTCATAAATCAGCGAGGCGTGGTTTACAAATGAGTTATTCTTTTGATGTGATTCTTTTCATTTGATTTGGAATTGAATCAGTCTAACTAATTAATAAATCAGTGATGCCTCATTCACAAATGAGTTGTTCTTTTGATGTGATTCTTTTTATTTGATTTGGAATTGAATCAGTCCAACCAATTCATAAATCAGCGAGGCGTGGTTTACAAATGAGTTATTCTTTTGATGTGATTCTTTTCATTTGATTTGGAATTGAATCAGTCTAACTAATTAATAAATCAATGATGCCTCATTCACAAATGAGTTGTTCTTTTGATGTGATTCTTTTTATTTGATTTGGAATTGAATCAGTCCAACCAATTCATGAATCAGTGATGTCTAGTTCACACATGAGTTGTTCTTTTGATGTGATTCTTTTTATTTGATTTGGAATTGAATCAGTCCAACCAATTCATGAATCAGTGATGCCTGGTTTACAAATGAGTTATTCTTTTGATGTGATTCTTTTCATTTGATTTGGAATTGAATCAGTCTAACTAATTAATAAATCATTGATGCCTCATTCACAAATAAGTCATACTTTTGATGTGATTCTTTTTAACTGATTTGGAATTGAATCAGTCAAACCACTTCATGAATCAGTGAAGCCAGGTTCACAACAGATTCGTTTTATTGATGTGATTCTTTTATTTAATTTGGAATTGAATCAGTCAAATTAATTCATGAATCAGTGAAGCCTGGTTCACAACAGAGTCGTTTTATTGATGTGATTCGTTTTAACTGATTTGAAATTGAATCAGTCCAACCAATTCATGAATCAGCGAAGCCTGGTTCACAAATGAGTTGTTCTTTTGATGTGATTCTTTTTAACTGATTTGGAATTGAATCAGTCTAACTAATTAATAAATCAGTGATGCCTCATTCACAAATGAGTCATACTTTTGATGTGATTCTTTTTAACTGATTTGGAATTGAATCAGTCCAACCAATTCATGAATCAGAGATAACTGGTTCACAAATGAGTTGTTCTTTTGATGTGATTCTTTTTCTTTGATTTAGAATTGAATCAGTCCAACCAATTTATGAATCAGTGAATCTTGGTTCACAAATGAGTCATTGAATATAAACATATATTTAAAACTATAGCTAACATATTTGAACATACAATTGACGTCAGATTTAATACCCCTCCTATAACATTTTAATTCTTGTAAAAATATTTCCCAAACGTTTTAATGGAGAGAATTTTTTTCAACACAATTTTAAATATAATACTTTTAGTGAGTTATTTCTAATAACTCCTTTTATTTTATTTATTAATATTTTATTTATTAATTTATTAGGCAAGTTAATATATAAAGGTAGATTACTGCTATCTCATGGCTAGCCCCACACGGAATCTGTGCGCGCAGAATTCTGCAGATTTTAGCCCATCATTAATTCTGTTTATTTACTTGAGTAAATGTGTAAATATAAATTTATTCAGTTTTTATTCAGTAATTTATAAATTTTTATTTCATATATTAAGGTTTTAGTTATGATACTCCCAAAATAATTCTGCAGAAATCCGAAGATTTTTACCAAAATTCTCTGCAGAAATAGCAAAACACGTCCGCAGATTCCGTCTGGCCCTGCTCATGGATCAACTTCCAGCAGGCACACAACATCATAAGACGTTAACATTAGGTTAGATTTAGGTCGTGATGACAGGTGACCAAAATTCAATGTCTAACCAGCAAGCACAACGTTATTTGGACGTTCAATATTGAAGTCAAATTGCTGATATTTGGTTGATTTTAGGTTGTGTTAGATAGTCACCAAAATACAACGTCCACACAACGTCAAGGTGTAACATGATTAGACAATGATATTCGGTTGATTTTAGGTTGATTTTTAGGTTGGTTGTTGGCCATTGACAACATTTATTTATTTATTTATTTATTTCGGTTTATTTGCAAATAAAATCCAACGCCCCCACGATGTTGGGGTACAACATCAATATGACGTCATGTGCCTGCAGGGCTGTTACAATATAACATTTTCAATAATTAAAAACAAGGTCAAAAAAGGAGATCTTTGTCTGTGTTTGAGTCTTTGAGGGTTAAATATAAAAAAAAATCTAATAAAACACTTTCATGGATACCAGTATTACCAAATTCGGTATTACTTAATCAATGTTTTGGTTTAGTTTTAGTTTTCTAGTCATTTACCTTCAGAAACGGTATGACGAAGGGCCTCAGTGGGAAGTTTGTGGCTTCCTGCAGTCTGGAGTGAAACTCTTCAATGGTGACGGTGGAGTTCTGCAGGAGACAGACAGGAATCATTGGTTAAATTACTTGTTCACATATAAGCAGACTCCAGGAAACACACACACACACACACACACACACACACACACACACAGGTGAGAAACCCACCACCAGCGCCAGCACCAGGTTGCGGACGCTCTCTCCGATCTCAGGCGAGATGTCATTGCCGAACTGCTGCAGTGTGGTAAGGAAGCGCTTGAGTTTGCTGAGCTGTCGAGCGCCGCATGTGGCCGGAAGCTGCTGATTGGCCAGGGAAGAGGAGGATGATGAGGAAGGGCCGTTGCTATAGCGCTGAGGAGGAGAGGGAATGGCGTTGAGCATCGGCGGGGAATGATTGATCCCATTGGTTACTGCAGAAACAAAGAGAGAGTGAGGTCAGACACTGAGAAATTACACAATATTTGTCATTTATTTGTAATAGTATGCAAACAAAATGCATTGAAATTCAGTTTTGATTTGAACTGAAGCTTATTTGTAGAGTGCTTTTCACAATAACTATTGTTTCAAAGCAGCTTTACGAAAGTTGCATGTTATTACGAACTGTAAATAAAGGATAAATGCAGTACAGATTTTGATGCATATAAACTCGCCGGCCACTTTAGTTGGTACACCTTACTAGTACCAGGTTGGACCCCCTTTTGCCTTCAGATCTGCTTTAATCCTTCATGGCAGAGATTCAACAAGATGCTGGAAATATTCCTCAGAGATTTTGCTCCATATTGACATGATAGCATCACACAGTTGCTGCAGATTTGTCGGCTGCACATCCATGATGCCAATCTCCTGTTCCACCACATCCCAAAGCTGCTCTATTGGATTGAGCTCTGGTGACTGTGGAGACCATTTGAGTACAGTGAACTCATTGTCATGTTCAAGAAACCAGTCTGAGATGATTCACGCTTTATGACATGGCACGTTATTCTGCTGGAAGTAGCCGTCAGAAGATGGAGACACTGTGCTCATATGGGATGGACATAGTCAGCAGCAATACTCAGGTAGGCTGTGGCGTTGATGCTGAATTGGTACTAATAGACACAAAGTGTGCCAAAAAAATCTCCCCCACACCATTACACCACCACCACCAGCCTGAACCGTTGAAACAAGGCAGGATGGATCCATGTTTTCATGTTGTTGATGCCAAATTCTGACCCGACCCTCCGAATGTGTCAGCAGAAATGGAGACTCATCAGAGCAGGCAACGTTTCTCCAATCTTCTATTGTCCAGTTTTGGTGAGCCTGTGTGAATTGTAGCCTCAGTTTCCTGTTCTTAGCTGACAGGAGCGGCACCCGGTGTGGTCTTCTACTGCTGTAGCCCATCCGCCTCAAGGTTGGACGTGTTGTGTGTTCAGAGATGCTCTTCTGCAGACCTCGGTTGTAACGAGTGCTTATTTGAGTTACTGTTGCCTTCTATCAGCTGGAACCAGTCTGGCCATTCTCCTCTGATTTCTGGCATAAACAAGACATTTGCGCCCACAGATCTGCCGCTCACTGGACATTTCCTCTTTTTTTAGGCCATTCTCTGTAAACCCTATAGATGCAGTTTCTGAAATACTCAGAAAAGCCCATCTGGCACAAACTACCATGCCACGTTCAAAGTCACTTAAATTCCCTTTCTTCCCCATTCTGATGCTCAGTTTGAACTGCAGCAGATCGTCTTGATCATGTCTGCATGCATCAAGTTGCTGCCATGTGATTGGCTGATTAGAAAGTTGCGTTACCTAGCAGTTGGACAGGTGTACCTAATAAAGTGGCCAGTGACTGTACTTCATATTTTAAATTGTTAATAGCATGCAAACAAAACGCATTGTGCCACACTGAAAATGCCAGCACAGTGTTATCGCATGGCCTCATTAAATATGGATATAATCACTTTCATGATTATATTCAGAATCAAACTTCATCAAACTGGAAATAAAAAAAAAATTTAAAAAGCAACCAGGTCTATTGGACATATTGAGGACTATTGACTACTACGACAATGGTGAAAGTATTATGGTATGTTTCATCCATCTATGTGACACATAACAGTGTCAGCTACTTTATATTACATGTAAGATGCAAATCAATATTGTTTCACATAGTATATACAGTAGTACATACAGTTTAACATGCACTATTTTAATAGGAATTGCAACATTTTTATAGTTTATCTAAATACAGAACTGAAGGATTCAAGTTTATGTGAAGAACTGCAGAATTTTGTCACGTATCGTGAAGATAACCAAAGGAATCTGGCTGCAGACTTGCATATTGCAGTCTCAGCCATGCAATCCCATACACAATGCGCTATGCGCATTAAAAGCATTGTATTCTCAAGATGACAGGCATGTTTTAGATGCAAAATAGTTCAATCTTGTTCCAAAGCTATGTTTTGTTAAAAATTGCAGCATTTGGGGTGAAGATAACATGCATGTGTGTGTGTGTGTGTGTTTGTACATGTTTTTGTGACATATCAGGACACAAATCTGTATAGTGACATGGGTATGACACAGGTATTACAAAAAGAAGGTGAAATATGAGGACATTGGTGACGTCTTCATTTCTCAAAATGCTTATAAATCCTACAGAATGAGTTTAATCAGAGAGTAAAGCTGCACACAGTCTCCTGTGATGGTTGGGTTTAGGGGTGGGGTCGGGTGGGGGCAATATAATATACGGTTTGGACAGTATAAAAGGAATGGAAACCTATGTAATGTCCCCACTTTTCACAAAAACAAACGTGTGTGTGTGTGCGTGTGTGTGTGTGTGTGTGTGTGTGTTTGTACTTTGTATTCTTTAAGTCGTAGGGATCAGATGTCCCCACAAGTATAGCAATACCAGTATTTTTTTTCTACCTTACGGGGACATTTTTTTGTCCACATGAGGAAATCAGCTCAGAAATCACACAGAGTTTTGTAAAACTGCAGATTGTGTCTTGTGAGGATTGGGTTTTGGAGGTAAAGAATACACAGTCTGTACAGTAGAAACATTACAGCTAAGAGAAGTCCCCATAAAGATAGCTATACAAGTGTGTGTGTGAGTCTCACATGCAGTAGTGGAGAAGGCTGCGGGACGAGGTCCGCTGGGGTTGACGGAGGGCAGCGGTGGCATGACGGAGACGGTCGGTCTGGAATGAGTCTTTGCATCCACTGGGGAACCGGGCATGGCAGGAACCTTCTTCTCTGCACTGTCTGCAAATCAGAGCCAGACACAGAATGAGCTCAGACTGACACATCACTGATTTCCCTCTAATCACCAACGGTTCTGTTTGTGCATGTGGAGATTTCCATTAAAACCCAATCAACGTGGCAGATCGGTGGCAGCAGAACATCTCTGATCTCATTCTGTCTGACATTAAGACACTGAGGGAGGAGAGCTCACCAAAAGTTCATCATCTGCAAACTGTCCCACTTTCGTGCACACAAATTAATGGCATGTTTCAATCCTAAGGTGTAAATTACACCACACAGAATTTCAAGATGTTGACCCAACACAAACTGTTCAAGTTAAATGTATCGCTTTTACAAATTTAGGTCAATTGAACATAAAACAATCAAGTTGTCGACCCGAAAAAACTTAAGGATTGTGTTGTTTCAACTCATTTTAAATAAGTAGTTTGAACAAGCAGCAAAAAAAGTCATTTTTGTGTGTAGATTTAAAGTTGAAGGTGAAATTTTTCTTTTTTTTCAAATATTTCCCAAATGATGTTTGTTTACGGCTCAGTTGTTTTATTTCGGCTAGAATAAAAGCAGTTTTTAATTTTTCAAACACAATTTTCGGCGAGGCAGTGGCGCAGTCGCTGTCTCCTCACAGCAAGAAGGTCGTTATACAATAACTTGCTCCTCAGTGTTTGGACTCTCAGTAGCGATTATTAACCCACACTGAACTAGGGCTGTGCAATAAATCGAAAATCCGATTTCGATTTCGGCTTCTAACGATTATTAAAAAGTCATTAATCGAGATAAACGATTATTCCATTATTTACCGCCCCCTTTCCAGTTGTCCTCACTTGTTGCTCTTAAAAGCGTGAAAGACCGCATCCTTATGTGTGTGTGGCGCGTAGACAGTCAGAAGCATGCGGTCTGCGCTTGGTCTCATTCGCACACTGTGACGAGCAGAGGAGCGCACACATCTAAAGTCATCTTAACGTGAGCGCTTTAAGGGTTAAATAGGTGTTAAACGCGGTGTTTAGTGATTATTCATATTAACCCTCATTTTGTAATAAGGACCAAAAGACACGTGAAAGTGAAACCATTAAAGTAACAGCGCGCAATTCTTACTGCCGCCTTTTTAAATCATTATTAATAAAACAACGAGAAAATCCCTCAGTGGTCTTGACTGAAGACTTTTGTAGCTATAGTGTTTTTCTTACAGTGAAGATGCTTAAAGCACAGTTTGTTTCGTATTTTTTTTCTATTGTATTTATTTCTCTTTCCTTTGCAGGGTGGAAAATAACTGTATATATACAGTCGAAGTCAGAATTATTAGTCCTCCTGAATATTAGCAACCTTTTTCCCCCAATTTCTGTTTAATGGAAAGAAGATTTTTTTTCAACACATATCTAAACATAATAGTTTTAATAACTCATTTCTAATTACTGATTTATTTTATCTTTGCTATGATGACAGCACATAATATTAGACTAGATATTTTTTTAATACAAGCATTCAAATTCAAAGTGTGATTGAAGCGACTACGACTTCTGCATTACAATTCTATTGTGATGATTTGAATGACATAAATAAAGGAAACTGAACTGTAATTAGGCAGTTCATTGTATAACAGTAGTTTCATCTGCAGACAATCAAAAATATATATTGCCTAAGGGGGCTAATAATATTGACCTTAAAAGAGGTTTCAAAATATTTAAATCTGCTTTTATTCTAGCCAAAACAAAACAAATAACCCTTTCTCCAGAAGAAAAAAAAAATATTGGAGGAAATACTGTTAAAATTCCTTGTTCTGTTAAACATAATTTGGGAAATATTCCTTTAAAAAAATTATTCTCAGGAGAGCTAATAATGTTGACTACAACTAATAATCGTTTTGAATAATTGTGATTACAATTATGACCAAAATAATCGTGATTATGATTTTTCCCAAAATCGAGCAGCCCTACACTGAACTGAACTAAACTGAACTGAACTTACAGTTTTTCTTGTTTGCTTTGACCTGGTTAAAGAAACTAGGTTCCTCTTCATTTTCATTATCACTATCCTAGCAGAGCAGAGGACCGGTCTTGCAAATGTGTAAAGCCTTTCTCATTGGGTTGACACATTTTCCCCACCATTTTTCCAAACAGTTAACACAGATGTCATTCAAGCAGTCCAAACTCCATTGTTTTAGTTTTGGTAACCAAACAGAATCCATCTATTCCTAACTATTAAAAACTACCAACATCAGTATGAAATCACTGAAGCACCGGTTTGACACTCCTTCACACAAATCTTCAATTAGCCATCATTCTGCAAACCTTATATAAACGATGGAAGGTCTGTGTTGTTCTGTGCCAGCATTGATGGAGGAGGTCAATATGGCTATGTCCTATACTCCCAATAGATTTGACTGTATATTAGTTTACATGTGTTTTCTCTAATATTTACAGTATTTTATTACTTTTATCTGTTTTTTTTATATACAGTATTTCAGTTTTCAGCCACAGTTTGAAAAATGTCATGAATTCAATATATATTCAATCAAAGCACATCTTATTCTTGATCCAATTCTTTACAAAAAGGCGAATTTGACAGCCCAAATAGAGACAACAAATGACATTGGCTATAAGCTACAATGGCAAGCAATGGTGGTGCATTGGTGCATATTTTGTTGTCCATTGTGTAATGATTAGCTGAAAGAGCTCATATACTTGTTTGCAAGTTGTGTAGTTTGAAGGTAAAACTAGCTTTTGTTGCATATGTTAAATGTTTTGACACGATATGAGCCTTTTGCAAGCAAAATGTGTCATTTTGACCATGAGTGCCGCTGTTTAGGCCTGTGTGTTAACTGTTCTGAAAATGTGGAGTTTCAGTTGACAACTGCATCCAAGCAATCGAGAAAAACTGTACACACTGAGAACTGAACTACACTGTTTCAATTCACTGTAATCTTCTATGTGAAGCTGCTTTGAGACAATTTACATTGTAAAAGCGCTATAGAAATAAAGGTGAATTGAATTGAATATTCCACATAAACTGACAGAGCATAGCTATTGTGTGTGTGTGTGTGTGTGTGTGTGTGTGTGTGTGTGTGTGTGTGTGTGTGTGTGTGTGTGTGTGTGTGTGTGTGTGTGTGTGTGTGTGTGTGTGTTGCATTGATATGCATCAGATATGCAGGTGATGTTTGAAGCTTGACAATCCAATTGAGTCCAAACCTCAAAAAGCATCCAGACTTCAGCCTCAACCCCTCACGCCCCGAACTAAAGCCCGCCGTCTCTTTTTTGCTGCACACCAGATGTTTTCTGCCCTTGTTTAAGAACCGTGGAGTCGCGACAGCTGAAGTGCAAATGAAGCAGGTTTTGTCCTGAGGAAAGAATGGCTGATCATTGAGCCTGCTTAAGAATGGAGAATCAGGCCATTTCACGCTTGCTAACTAGGCTCCACAAAAGCCGTCAAGGGCTAAACGCATACTTTCTGCCTGTGAATGGACCACCAGGCCCAAAAGTCGTAGATCAGAGGCACTATTGTTCTAAAAGAGCCGTGAGAGAAGCTATTGGCCTCATTTTCGAGTATATCAGACCGCTGAAAATGCTTTTACAAAAGCGGCTAATAGACCCACACAGATCGAGTTGTCAAAGGTCATGAAACGCTTCTTACCAGACGACTTTTCATAGACGGACGGAGCTTCTCTCGGTGAAAAGCGTGTTTTGTTTAATGTTTATTCATGGGAAACTAATGCAGTGAATGTGTTTCTTCAGGAGGGATTACGCCGTATCGTTTTTAAATAGGCCTCTTCACTTAACAATGAAAAGTAAGGCGGCTTTTAATAAGATTGTTATAGCCATCCATTTGTGCAATCATTTCAGTTGCAAAGTCGGAGCAGACATAGTTTAGAGAAACCTTTCCAGAAATTCTTCTGAAATGTTGTCACGTTGGAGCGACACGGTGGCGCAGTGGGTAGCACAATCGCCTCAAAGCAAGAAGGTCGCTGGTTTGAGCCTCGGCTGGGGCATTTCTGTGTGGAGTTTGCATGTTCTCCCCGTGTTTGCGTGGGTTTCCTCCGGGTGCTCCGGCTTCCCCCACAAGGGCACCATGTGCTATAGGTGAATTGGGTAAGCTAAAATTAGTGTAGTGTTTGTATGCTGGATGTGCTGGATAAGTTGGTGGTTCATTCCGCTGTGGCGATCCCTGATTAGTAAAGGAACCAAGCCAAAAAGAAAATGAGTGAACGAATGTTGTCACATTTTATATGCTGCTGCTCTGATTATTTGTGTCTGTATTTAAGTAAATATAAATAACTACTAAGTGATTTCAGCTGCTGTCTGGGCTTTCCATGTCTTTCAACACCTCCTTTTCTTCATGTGTTCAATATTTTTTTTTGTTTATGATTTGTTTAACATTTTTCTATTTTACAAACATATCAAACAACCCTTATAGACATAATAATAGAAAACATATATATTAATACAAATAACATATTGATAAAAAAGAAAGTAAATTAATTAATTAATTAATTAATAAAACAAGGAAGATAACAATAAAATAAAACCAAATTATACAAATAATGCGAGGCAGATGTCTACATTTATACAATAATCTCAAATGTTACATTTCGAGAAATGAACGATTAGAAACTGATGTATTATTATGGTCAAAAGCTGAGGTGATCAGTCTAGAGCCAGCTGTAGAGTTTTAACATAGGAAGAAAGGGCATCCAAAATTTTGGCAAATGTTCTTTTAGGTCTTTAAAGGGAATATCTAATCTTCTCTAGTTTTATAAAATGCAAAACATCTTTCAGTCACCGTATATGCAAGGGTGGCTGAGGGTTCTTCCAGTATAATAAAATGACACGCCTAGCAAGCAGAGTAAGAAAGGCCACAAAGTTTAAAAGGTAAGTGGGTAATGCATAATTATCCAGCGTCACGCCAAACAGGCAAATAATGGGTGATGGTGCTATATCTATAGAAGTAACGGCTGAAAGAGACTGAAATACTGAACCCCAAAATGAGGAAAGAGCTGGGCATGTCTGTGTTCAATATTTTTAATTAAGGCATTTGCCCCAACCCTCTCCAGTATTCTGACTTTCTTCTCAGATGGGATAATCAGTGAAAATGCCAACAATGGAAAGATATTTCAGCTGCTGTCTGGGCTTTCCATGTCTTTCAACACCTCCTTTTCTTCATGTGTTCAATATTTTCAGTTAAGGCATTTGCCCCAACTCTCTCCATTATTCTCACTTTCTTCTCAGATGGGATATTTAGTGAAAATGCCAACAATGGAAAGAGATTTCAGCTGCTGTCTGGGCTTTCCATGTTTTTCAACACCTTCTTTTCTTCATGTGTTCAATATTTTCAGTTAAGGCATTTGCCCCAAGCCTCTCCATTATTCTCACTTTCTTCTCAGATAGGATATTTAGTGAAAATGCCAACAATGGAAAGAGATTTCAGCTGCTGTCTGGGCTTTCCATGTTTTTCAACACCTTCTTTTCTTCATGTGTTCAATATTTTCAGTTAAGGCATTTGCCCCAAGCCTCTCCATTATTCTCATTTTCTTCTCAGATGGGATAATTAGGGAAAATGCCAACAATGGAAAGAGATTTAAGCTGCTGTCTGGGCTTTCCATGTCTTTCAACACCTCCCTTTCTTCATGTGTTCAATACTTCTGTCATTTCACTTTATTACACATAAATTTATTTCGAAACTGTTTAGTTTTATTTTCTCTGTATGTATGCATTACTTTGGGTATTAAAGACGTCGCCAAAATCTTAAGTAAACAGCACTGTTAGGAATACATTGGCAACGTGACGGTGACATGTTCAATACTTAGTTTACTAAATGTATAAATGAATAGGTTTCATCAATGGCTTGGAATTAATAGGAAAAACAGCATATTTTAATTAAAAAATATTTTTACCATATCTTTTACGCAGTGGATGCCCTTCCAGCTGCAACCCAACACTAGGAAACACCCATACACACTGTTTCGCACACACACACTGTTCAATTCCTCTATAGTGCATGTGTTTGGACTGTGGGGGAAACCGGAGCACCCAGAGGAAACCCACGCGAAGATAGGGAGAACTTGCAGCCGGGACTCAAACCAGTGACCTCCTTGCTGTGAGGCCACAGTGCTAAGCCACTGTGTCGCTTTAATTGCAACAAATAATGTATAATATTGCAATCATATTTTTCCCAGTATTGTACAGCCCAATTATACTGAATTCTACAGATCAAGACTTCATTTATAGACTGCATTCTCATGTAGGTTTATTTGTGAGACTCAAACAGCATCCTCATCTTCAGCCACGAACAGAAAGCTCTGCAGTCACAGGTGTGACACACTTTTGCACACACACTCACACACACAGACACAAATCTTGTGCTTTCGTGAGCACACCTGAGCCCCACTCCCAGGCTCTTAATGCCTGACTGAAAAATCATGTGGCATCTTTTTTGTTCTTCTTCCATCTACACCTGTTTCCTTCCTAGGAGGCAGGAAGTAAAAAGATTGTGAGAAACAGGAAGCCGAGCCATTTGGGTTTGCGCCACACCATAGGATGTACACAATCCCTCCCATATCCACCGTCTGTTAGCAGAGATTATCATCAGACCTGTGGAGAACTACAGCTCACTAACACTAGCCGGATACACTTTCACCAGCCAAGAGAATCTCAGACAGTATCGATTAAAGCACGGTTTATACAGGGTCAGATGATCGAATCAATGTTCTCATAAAGGATTAGAGATTAATTCATAAGCCAGGCTAATCAGTCAGCAAATATTGAGTTTCCAATGTTGCTGATAGAAATGACAAATCCAATTTTTGATTAAATATTGAGAATAATTATGGAAATTATTATGGAAATAAACATATTAGACGGGCAACATTTAAGATGCTACACAAACCATTATAAATTTGCATGTAGTTATTTGATGGATTATTATTATAATTTTATCTTATTATTTTTTATTACTATTTCTTTCAATAGAAATTATTCTTAGTTATTGTTGTTGTTATTATTATTATTATTATTATTATTATTAATTATTATTATTATTGTTATTATTAATTATTATTATGATTATTAATATTTATTATTGTTATTGCTGTTAATAATTATTATTGATATTATTGTTGTTATTATTTATTATTATTATTAATTATTATTATTATTAATTATTATTGTTGTTGTTTATTATTGTTATTATTGTTGTTATTTATTGTTATTAATATTATGATTATTTATTATTATTAATTATTATTGTTGTTATTGATTATTGTTATTATTATTAATAATAATAATTATTATTAATTATTGCTGTTGTTATTATTCTTTATGGTTATTATTATTATTATTTATAATTATTCATTATTCTTATTATTTATTATTATAATTGTTGTTATTAATTATTATTGTTATTATTATTATTAATATTGTTATTAATTATCATTGTTGGTATTATTAATTATTATTATTGCTGTTCTTAATTATTATAACAATTAATAATAATGTTAATTAATAATAATAATTAATAACAACAACGACAATAATAATTTGTATTATTAATAAGAATAATTAATAATACAATTATTATTGTCGTTATTAATTATTAATATTAATTAATATTATTTTTTAATTATTATTGTTATTCTAATTATTATCAATTATTATCGTTGTTGATATTAATTATTATTGTTATTATTATAAATTTTTTGCTATTGTTGTTGTTATTAATTATTATTGTTGTTATTATTAATAATTATTATTATTGTTGTTGTTAATAATTATTATAATGATTAATAATAATAATAATTATTATTATTATTATTATTATTTTTATTATTATTATTTTCATTCATTCATTTTCTTTCGGCTTAGTCTCTTTATTAATCTGCACATAATATTTGACTAGATATTCTTCAAAACACTAGTATTCAGCTTAAAGTGACATTTAAAGGCTTAAGTAATTAGGGTAAAGTTAGGATAATTAGGCAGGTCATTGTATAACTGGTTTGTTCAGTAGACAATCCAAAACAAAAATTGCTTAAGGGGGAAAATAATAATGACCTTAAAATGGTGTTTTTTTAAACAAATAAGACTTTCTCCAGAAGAAAAAATATTCACAACATTGTGAGATCTGTCAGCTCAACTTTGGACAGCTGTGATGATGAGTTTTTCCCCTTTATTGAAGCTTTATGAGTCAGTCTGGCTTATAACAGGTGGCAGTCAGACAGAGCTGAGCGTTTGCTGTTAGCAGATCAATATTGATTCGCACAGATATCAGCGCTAGCAGTGTGTTCTTCTACACAGACCCGCAGCACAGCTGTGTGTTGCTGGGGGAAGTGTGTTTAGTGTGTGTGTGGTAGTCTCAGGTGGAGGATGAGGATGCTTTCAATTCACTAACTAATAACCAAAGACTCCACACCTGCCATGTGTCCCTGAATCCACAGCAAAGGACAAATACAAGGACTGAACACACATGACTTTTATATGCCTTCATTTGTGCATGTCAGCTGTGCAATTGTGCATAATTACGCATATGCATTTTTTAGTTTCTATTATGCACATGCATGTAAGAAAATCAGGGGGTCCGCTGCATCTTTAATTTCAAAAACTAAATTTTATTCGCTGAATTCTCTGAAATATTTTCAAGAGTTCACACTTAGCTGATGATTGATAATAAAGCTAGTTTGGCGTGCTGTCCTGGGAGAGAGCCCTGAGCTTATAAGATCCCCGAGCCCTGGGCTCCCCCCTGTTGCAAGGCGGGAGGGGAGTTTGAGCTCTGGTAGATCTCGATGACTCCCCTTCTTGCTTGTTGTAGCTGAGTGTCAGATATGGATGCTGAAAGTTGTACTCAGAGTTTAGCTAAAATATTTGGATTAATTATTTAGAGTGCTTGTTTTTGAACTGTGGGAGGAAACAGGAGGACCCGGGGAAAACTCACGTGACCACAGGGAGAATGAGCAAACTCCGCACAGAAATGCAGTCTGGTTTGGAAAGGAATTAAACCAGGGGCATTCTTGCTGTAAGGCAACAGAGCTAATCGCTGGCCACCGTGACGCCAGTTTGAAAGGAGGGAAAGTAGGGTTGGGTGGGGGGGTTTCTTCAAGACGAAGATATTGAGATGAGAAAAGTCTGGTTATTTATAGTGAGTTAAGGATCGTCTGATAGGATAATCAGTCATTAGCTAAAGTTGGAACAGATGTGATCAATCATAAGCCCGTGATCCTCTCGAAAATTTGTTTATAAATAAACTGCACATGTTGTGTGTTTTAAATCATTTTAAACAGGTCTTAATTTTGCTTTGTCCAAGTAAAGCTACTCAATCAGGCCAACATCCATCCTATCACCAACAATACATCTCAGTAAAACCTTATTTTTATATTTAAGTATTTTATTGCAAAGAGATGCAGTTAGACATTTCTACAGCAAATTCCAAAAAATTGTATTCCTTTATCAGGAAAAAAAAAAAACTAAAAACAACTACAAGATTTTTTGCGTTGGTCTATGCCAACTTCATGTCTGGCGTACGTGCATTTCTTGTGTGTGTGTTTGTTTTATTCCCATTGGCGACTTCTAGGGGCAATTGTGTAAAATTGCACACTACAAAGTATTTGCTGCAATGGCAGCTGTATGGGACTGGATCATCCGCATGTCTAGCAGGTATATAAGGTTTCCATACCATTCCATACCATTAAATTTAACTTGATGAAACCTGAAGAAAGCCTGAAAATGCAATTTTTTTGCAAACATTATTGAGGTAGGCAGCACAGTGGCGCAGCAAACAAGCAAGAACCAGCAGGAAGGTCATTGGTTCGAGCCTTGGCTGGGTCAGTTGGCGTTTCTGTGTGGAGTTTGCATGTTCTCCCTACATTTGCGCAGGTTTCCTCTGGGTGCTCCGGTTTCCCCCACAGTCCAAACACATGCACTATAAGGGAACTGATGAACTAAATTGCCCATAGTGTATGAGTGTGTGTGTGTGAATGAGTGTGTATGGATGTTTCCCAGTGATGGGATGCGACTGGAAGGGCATTCGCTGAGTAAAACATATGCTGAAATAGTTGGCGGTTCATTCCGCTGTGGTGACCCCTGATTACTAAAGGGTCTAAGCCGAAGGATAATAAATGAATGAACATTTGCCATAGTGTATTTGTGTGAATGAGTGTGTATGGGTGTTTACCAGAGCTGGGTTGCAGGTGAAAGGGCATCCTATGCTTAAACATATGCTGAATAAGTTGGTGGTTCATTCCACTGTGGCGACCCCTAACGCATAAAAGGACTAAGCTAAAGGAATATAAATGAATGAATGAATGAAACTGGTTATAGTGTGTGAATGAGTGTGTATGGGTGTTTCCCAGGGATGGGTTGCAGCCGGAAGTGCATCAGCTGAGTAAAACATATGCTGGATTAGTTGGTGGTTCATTCCCCTGTGGTGACCCCTGATGAATAAAAGGACTAAACCAAAGGAAAATTAATGAAATTAGTCATAGTGTATGTGTGTGAATGAGTGTGTATAGGTGTTTCCCAGCATTGGGTTGCAGCTGGAAGGGCATCCGCTGCATAAAACATATGCTGAAATAGTTGGCGGTTCATTCCACTGTGGCGACCCCTGATAAATAAAGGGATTAAGCCAAGGGAAAATGAATGAATGATATGCATTTCTCCTTTATTGATTTTAATCATCTTAATTTAATCAGAAATTCTGATTGCAGTTCTGCATCTCGTTTCCCGCCTCAGTTGTAATCAGAAACAGCTTTTCTTAAAGTTTCTGACGAGCACATCAATATACATCTATAATAGATTCCTCCTCTTCTGAAAGTAGAAACTGGCTTGATTTGCTTGTGAATGCATGTGCTGACGCTCTCAAAACCAAACCCATCTGAAAGAGCTTTACTCCCCCAAAAAGCGTTAAACATTCAGGCACAAAGAGTTGATTTAAAAGCCCGGCCTGTCTTTGTTTAAAATGATATATGAATTTCCATTAAAAGCGCTTCAATGCAGGCAAACCGAGTGTTTAGAAATCATTTAAAGAGCGCAAGACAATGGCGAGAGATCCGCACCGCCTCCAGCCACACATCAGCAAAACAAACCCACAGAGAGAGGCTTCAGAGCGCGGACACAAAAGGGTTAAGCTATCAGATCATTATGTGTGTGTGTGTGTGTGAGAGAAAGAGCTGGACGGATGTTTCTGTTTGCCTCCCCCTCCGTCTCCTTCTGTTCCTCCACCATATGGAGCTGATGGGGGAGAAACGGACAGCTGGAGTCTCCAACAGTCACCTGTGTCCCAGTCCCACAAACACAAACAGACACATCTCCTCACACACACTTTCTGATGCTCAGATCTGTCTCCAGAGCAGTGCTGATGGGTGTAATGATGACTTACAACACTGCAAAGATGCTGGACCTTTTTCACAAGACATGTTAAACGCTCAGCAGCATCTTAAATCCTTGAAAGTTTTTAATATTTAGATTTCTTTTAAAAGTGTATCAACATTTACATAAAATTACCTATATAAATTGTTTGCCTATATAAATATATAGGAAAACTATATATTTATTTATACATATAAACCATATATATATATAAATAAATATAAATAGTTTACCTATATAAAATTACCTATATATATATATATATATATATATATATATATATATATATATATATATATATATATATATATATATATATATATATATATATATATATATTTTTTATAGTATTATTTATATTTATTTATATATATATAGTTTATATATATATAAATAAATATATAGTTTTCCTATATATTTATATAGGCAAACAATTTATATAGGTAATTTTATGTAAATGTTGATACACTTTTAAAAGAAATCTTAATATTAAAAACTTTCAAGGATTTATATATATATATATATATATATATATATATATATATATATATATATATATATATATATATATATATATAGGCCATTCTTCAACTTCGGGCACTTTCAGCCTTGTGAAGTTGAGTAAAAGAAAAATTCTTTTTCAATTCCTCCACATCTCAATATACGGCTTATATCAAAATGAAATCAATGATGGCAGTCAAACATTGTCAAAGATCATTTTTGTACCTTTTGTATCAATCTTTCCACAATATATAAAATAATTATACATTTGTCAATGAAATAAATGAGTTGTATGCTGAATTGTACACCTGCCACACTCTAAAATGTAATATTAATTTGGTTAAGAGCTTATTAACAAATAAATAAACTGAATTATTAAATAGAGCAGTGGTTCTCAAACTTTTTTCATGAAGTACCACCTCAGAAAAAAAATTGCCCCTCCAAGTACCACCACTATTGAAATGCAGTCACATAGTAGGCCCAAGCAGCTACAGCACAGCTTAAAAACGTGGCAGATTTATCACTATTATTAATAATATTTATCATTATCAGCTAGTTTAAACCTTATAAATAGTTTAAACATTAGCACTGCTGTGCCACGTGTAAAAAAAAACAAACAAAATAAAATGTCAATGTTTAAATTAAAATGCTTTTAAGTCTTTTTAAGTCTTAAAAATGACAGGCTACTGTTCTTAAAAAGTTTTTAAAAATCTCCTGTACTTAAATCTACACTGTTAACTTATAGTATTCAATTCATCAAAGCCTGGAAATGCTGCTTGGACTTCATAAATATAAGCTATGTGTCATCATATTGACATATGAACCATTTTTGATAATTTTTTTAAATATATGTTGCTTGTACATAAAACATATTGGATTACTCTGCGTACCACGTAAAAGTGCCCGTAGTTGAAGAATTACCCTTATATATTTATTTAGCAATGTGTTTCTAATGCAGTTCCTAGGGGCTGGACAGTAAATTTATCACTATTCTCTCTTCTGGCTGCCGTTATCAGTCTTGTTTTCCACACACATTAACACCATCGTGGAGTTTTTCCTTCTTTATTTCAGCAAATAAAAAGAAGAAAAAAATCTCCTGTACTTCAATCTAAAGTGTTAACATATCCTATTTATCAAAGCATTGAAATGCTGCTTGGACTTTATAAATATAGGCTATGTGTCATCATATTGATATATGAACCATTTTTGATACATTTTTAAACATATGTTGCATGTACATAAAACATATTGGATTACTCTGCGTACCACTAGAAGGCAGCCCGCGTACCACTGGTACACGTACCACAGTTTGAGAACCACTGAAATAGAGCATGAGCTTATACATTGTGAATAAAATGTTTGGAAATGACGTAGAATAAACGTATTTCCTTATCAAGCAATGTTTACCTTGATTTTTCTTCAAGTGCTGTAGATTAAAAGTTTAATTCCCTCCATCTTGAACATGTTCTCAGATGGCACTATTACTTTTTAGAAACCACATCAATAATCTCGCACAAACTTATTAAAGCGACATTACAGTGTTGTGGTGGAAATGACACTGACACTGTGCGACAGCTGTTTTTTTTGTTAAAAAATAATATTGTTAATAGTCTATTGTTAAATATTTATATAAATATAAATATATAAATAAATATACCTATTTCACTAGTGCTTAATTAAGATACATTAATAGTTACCAGATAAATATCAATTTAAAATGTTATTTTCATTGTTGACGTTTAAAACTCTGGGTGTGCAACATGGTGAAAACAGTGATTGTGACACCTAAAAGGATGGTGAATAATATGAAAAATATATATAATAGAAAGCTAATAAAAAATGTTTAAGTAGGTTTTATTGTTAGTTTGACAAAGAAAGGAATTTGAACAATATTATATATATTTTTGGATATATGATAGCACATAAAAGTGCCCTTAGTTGAAGAATTACCCTTATAGATTAATTTAGCAATGTGTTTCTAATGCAGTTCCTAGGGGCTGGACAGTAAATTTATCACTATTCTCTCTTCTGGCTGCCATTATCAGTCTTGTTTTCCACACACATTAACACCATCGTGGAGTTTTTCCTTCTTTATTTCAGCAAATAAAAAGAAGAAAAAAAATCTCCTGTACTTCAATCTAAAGTGTTAACATATAGTATCCTATTTATCAAAGCATTGAAATGCTGCTTGGACTTCATAAATATAGGCTATGTGTCATCATATTGATATATGAACCATTTTTGATAAATTTTTAAACATATGTTGCATGTACATAAAACATAATGGATTACTCTGCGTACCACTAGAAGGCAGCCCGCGTACCACTGGTACACGTACCACAGTTTGAGAACCACTGAAATAGAGCATGAGCTTATACATTGTGAATAAAATGTTTGGAAATGACGTAGAATAAACGTCTTTCCTTATCAAGCAATGTTTACCTTGATTTTTCTTCAAGTGCTGTAGATTAAAAGTTTAATTCCCTCCATCTTGAACATGTTCTCAGATGGCACTATTACTTTTTAGAAACCACATCAATAATCTCGCACAAACTTATTAAAGCGACATTACAGTGTTGTGGTGGAAATGACACTGATACTGTGCGACAGCTGTTTTTTTGTTAAAAAATAATATTGTTAATAGTCTATTGTTAAATATTTAACCTATTTCACTTGTGCTTACTTAAGATACATTAATAGTTACCAGATAAATATCAATTTAAAGTGTTATTTTCATTGTTGACGTTTAAAACTCTGGGTGTGCGACATGATGAAAACAATAATTGTGACACCTAAAAGGATGGTGAATAATATGAAAAATATATATAATAGAAAGCTAGTAAAAAATGTTTAAGTAGGTTTTATTGTTAGTTTGACAAAGAAAGGAATTTGAACAATATTATATATATTTTTGGATATATGATAGGACATAAAAGTGCAAGTAGTTGAAGAATTACCCTTATATGTTTATTTCGCAATGTGTTTCTAATGCAGTTCCTAGGGGCTGGACAGTAAATTTATCACTATTCTCTCTTCTGGCTGCCGTTATCAGTCTTGTTTTCCTCTTTCTGAAAGTCTTGATAACACCATCATGGAGTTTTTCCTTCTTTATTTCAGCAAATAATAGCATTATAAAATAATGATTTGTTGTACTCTCAAATTTGCCCACTGGACTCTGTCCATCATGGTCTCCTACACATCCCCATATCATAATTGGCTTCATCACTGTCTCCTCTCCACCAATCAGCTGGTGTGTGGTGTGCGGTCTGCTACAATTTGGCTGCCGTCACGTCATCAAGGTGGATGTTGCACACTGATGGTGAATGAGGAGATTCCCCTCAATGTAAAGCTCTTTGAGTGTCCAGAAAAGCGCTATATAAATGTAAAGAAATTATTATTATTATTACATACAAGCAACAGGCATCTATTTATTAGCTCAGAGGATCAGAATGACTGATTGAGATGAGTGTTATGCAGATATTTAAGAGAGAATAATTACATTTTTCTACGTTAAATACTAAATAAATGCTACTCGATTATCAAGACAATAGCATGCTGAAGTAGTATATTATTATGTTATTTTTTGTTATTTAGATAACTAAAGATAACTAACAGCTGCACAGTCAAATATTATTTACTGTCATCATGGCAAAGATAAAATAAATCAGTTATTACAGATGAGTTATTAAAACTATTATGTTTAGAAATGTGCTGAAAAAATCTGCTCTCCGTTAAACAGAAATTGGGGGAAAAAATAAACAGGGGGGCTAATAATTCTGACCTCAATTATATATATATTTGTATATATATACATGTATATATATATATATATATATATATATATATATATATATATATATATAGCGATATGAATATAATTTCTTCAAGTGATTTGAATAGCTCTGTTTGTAAAAATGTAATTTATTTAGATAGATTAGGGTGAACATGTCTTTTTCTGTGCAGTGCATTTGCATGAATTAATAAATTACAAGCATATATAGTAAATACAACAAAGCAATACATTCATTCATTTTCCTTCGACTTAGTTCCTTTATTCATCAGGGGTTGCCACAGCGGAATGAACCATCAACTTATCCAGAAACCCGCACCAACACAGGGAGAACATGCAAACTCCACACAGAAATGCCAACTGCTATAGCAGGGACTCAAACCAACGACCTTCTTGCTATGAGCCACTGTTTCGCCTATATTGTAACGTTTCCTTTACTTACTTAATAGTTGCCAGACAGTATGTCACTGTATTATAAAGTATTATATTATATTATATTATATTATATTATATTATATTATATTATATTATATTATATTATATTATATTATACTAATATATTTTAATATATTATATTATATTATATTATATTATATTATATTATATTATATTATATTATTTTATTTTAATATATTTTAATATATTATATTATATTACATTATTTTATTTTAATATATTTTAATATATTATATTATATTATATTATTTTATTTTAATATATTTTAATATATTATATTATATTATATTATTTTATTTTAATATATTTTAATATATTTAAATATTTTATATTATATTATATTATTTTATTTTAATATATTTTATTATATTATATTATATTAATATATTTTAATATATTTTAATATATTATATTATTTTAATATATTATAATATTTATTTAGATTTGTCTAATTTTTATCAGATTTTATGCCAGTTTACACTTTTTTATCAGACTCTTCAGTCAATACTTATAATATATGCAATATATACTTATAATTTGTAATCCTGAGAAATTATTTTTCAATATTCAAGTTTACATCTTGTAATTAAAAACTTTCGGAACTACAAAAAGTGTCTTTTTACGTTTAAAAACGTCACAGTTCTCTGAATAAATGTAACAATTGTGAGCTATTGCACTATTCTGTGATAGTAAGTCAGTAAAACTATAACTATATTAAATTCTGCCAAAAATAAAATAAACTCAGTATTAATATTGCAAATATAATAATCTGTTCTGATTGGTTGAAAAAAAAAAGCAAAATAATGCTAAATGCAATTACCAAACAATGCATAATCAACCAAAATTGAAATTATTACTATACTAAATTCTGCCAAGAATAAATTTAATATTAATAATGCAAATATACAAATCTGTTCTGGTTGGTTGCAAAAATAATGCTAAATGCAATTACCAAAAAAATGCATAATCAACCAAAAAACAAACAAACAACATGATATCAAATCTGTACATGAAATCAAATGATTCGAGCTGCTTTCAGCATTAATATCGCAGCTCCACATTTACACTATTTTTAGCATTTCAGGACAAACTTGTGATAAAAGCGTAAGAAACGTAACTGATAAAACTCCTCATTAAGTCTCCTGAGCTCTGAAACAGCACTAAAAAGTTCCTGCAGGCAGAGAAAAAGAAGAAAATAGCAGTTTTGACAGAAGGAGAAGGAGGAGGCAGAGGGAGAGTTAAAGAAAAGAAGGCAAAACAAAAGCTGCACCTGGTGCCTATCAGTCCACACACACACACACACACACACATCTGCTGCTCTCTCGCAGCGCGTGCAACAGGTCGAGGCCTCATGCATGATAACGTCTGAGAAAATGACACATGTTCAGTCCTCTCATCTTTTCAATTAATACTCGACCCGCAGCTCATCATCATGCAGTGTACGACTCTTAAACTTCACTTAAACTGACACTAGAGCTGTGTGATGAAACAAACCTTACATCCAGACATTAGTCATCTCATGTCCTGATAACCAAGGGTTTAGTATTTAGTACTCAGTGTAAATGAATACACCCCCTTTAAATATGAATATTCAATTTATTCAATATATATGAATATATTTTAAACCATTTCTCATTGATATTTTGGAGCATTTAAACTAAATAGTTTTATTGAACAGCTAAATACATTAAAAATAAGAGTTTTTGCAACAACATCAAATAAAATCAAAATTATTTTATTTCTCTTGATTATTCCTGTTTATTATAATTTGGTATAATATTTTAATATTTTCCCACATTTTTTTCTACATATTAATTTGAATGTACTCATCTTTAGACTTTTTTAGCAGGATTAATTAGCTTTTTTAAAGAAAAAAAAAAAACTAGTATAATTAATTTTGGTATATTTCTTGACAATATCTTTGCTCATCTCGGAACTGCTTCTTGATATAAGCATTTAAGTAGAAATTTACACGTTCATATGTGATCATATTTCACACTTGTTTTAGGCAAATGATTGATTAAGAATGTAGAAACATACAATAAACATTTAGTTAATGCTATTGATTACAGGCCTATCATTAAATATCGCTAAATAATGTACAAATTTAGATTACTTTGATTATAATGCTGTCATGTGATGTTTTATATTCTTTCTTCTCTTTTTGTTTCTACTGTTGTAGCCCATTGAGTCCAAGAAAGACAGTTTAAGAATAAAATATATTAATATTAAGATTATTATTATTATTATTATTATTATTATTACTTTGTCAGGATGCTGTTATTCATGTTTCTGGCGTGTAATATTGCACACATATGAATTATGAAAAATTATTCCCGTAAACAATGTATTTTGCTGCACCATGATGTAAACGATAGAGCATATTATGAAATGACAGACTTTTATTTTGTCTGCGAAAACAACCATCCTGGATGTATTAATATTATTATCACAACTTCCCCAGGATGCTGTTATTTATGTTTCTGGCATGTAATATTGCGTTCATAGCATAAATTATGAACAATTATTACCATAAACAATGTATTTTGCGACACCACGATATAAACGATAGATCATATTATGAAATGACGGACTTTTATTTTGTCCGCGAAAACAACCATCCTGGGTGTACTTTATCCCTCTTATTTCACGGCTAGTTGCCATAAAACATACACATTAGACACAAAACACTGCTCTGAGTCGTAATGGTTTATTAATTTTTTTATTAAACGCAAAGCTAATGTAATAAAGTAAATAAATTTGTTAAAGTATGGCTTATGGACAGCGCCATCTAGAGGGTGCGTGAGTTAATGGAGTCTTGTTGGTGAGTTTCATTTCTCTCAGTCAGAAAATTGCCATTTTTAAGAGTCTAAACACACAAATATGTGCTTTATTGTCACTGAATGTTTCAATGAATTTATTAGGATACTGTTGAGTTGTGTTTGGCGTCGAGTGTGTAGCTCAATCCTGAGTTATATTATGTTTTTATAATGACGACTGATTGTGAGTTTGTGTGCTGTCATGTGTTTATACAGCTATGGTCTATTAAAGAACCAGCGAAACTACACACTGTCTTCATTTTTACAGGTATGTTGTTAAATGTTATTCAGAATGAGTTGCTAAAGGTCTCCATTGGGTGGCAATATCTCCCTTGTTTATGTGGTTAATTGTATTGTATTTCATTGAGGATCTTCTTCATTCTTGATTTGTCATTCATATAATTCATTTAAAGTGTGGTGTTATGTTTTGTATATTGAAATTGGTAAAATTCACAAGAGAAATACTATAGGGTCACAAAGATAATAATGTAAGTGGCATAATTAATATAATATAAAACTGTTTTAATAATGAATATTTTTCAAGTTGATTTAAAACAACTATAATTATTAATTTTATTATTTTTTGATATAATAAAGGTGTTTTTGTTTGTATATGCTGAAATTTGGATATGGGGGAAATTATTAGTTATTTTGTAAGATGCTAGTATTCAGCTTAGTGCAATTTAAAGGCTCAACTAGGTTAAAGTTAGGGTAATTAGGCAGTCATTTTAAACAGTGGTTTAATCTAAAAAATTATTACTTAAATGGGCTAATAATACTGACCTTAGCCATTTTACATTTTAACTTTACATCTAATTAAGACAATAATATGATTGTCTTATGTGTATTTACATGAGTTGCTTTTTGAATGTTTCATGATCTCGTTTTACATGTTATTGCACGTAATTCAATGAACATCATTGCATCACCACGCTATCCTCATTTCCTCTAGAGTTTCATGTTTTCGGGTGTCTCATTATTAATTTGTCAACTTAAACTGCAGTTTGGCACTTTTACTTCAATTCGGGAACATTTTCTGCATGCCGCCCCGTGAGTGAGATATTGGATGCAACTATGAACTGCTGGAAGAGTGTTGTTTTAATGGAAGTTCATACCGCGAACTGAATGGAAGAAAAAAACCTCCGCATTTCGCGATGCAGGTGTCTGTGGTCCGGACTTTTTCAGTAGGTGCAAAGAGTGTCAAACAGCTGTGTATTTGACTATATTGACATGTGAAACCTGGAAAAGTCATTGAATTTTGACATGCCATTTTCCAGGCCTGGAAAAGTTTTGAAAAAAACAGAAAAAACCCACAAAGTTTTGGAAAAGTCATGGAAAACAGATATCTGTAAACTTGAATATTGGTTATTTACTTCTTTTCTGTCCTTGGCCAATCACATACTCTCATATTATTAGTGTAGTGTAAGCATTATCTAAATCAATTTTTACATAGATATGAGCAATTCCATGGAAATGTTAACCTTGCCATGAAAAAATTAGGTTTTCACCAAAATACTGAAACCTTTTCTGTGTTTTTTGTGTAGGCTTGTATTTTACAGTGCTTTAGAAATACTCAAATGCATCTGTCATTGTTTTCAAACTATTATATTTGATTTACCAAAGTCACACAAGTGGCAAT